>NC_045448.1:4767799-4865067 GCF_002776525.5 Piliocolobus tephrosceles | reverse complement strand
AGCTGAAGCTTAGGGAAATAGCTTGCCTGGAGTGACAGACGGATTAAGGCATAACTGGAACTGGAGCCCAGGCTGACTATGGATGCCTGCACTTACAAGCTGCCTCCACTGGAATGTGTTTTCAGCCCTACACTGGTGAGACTGTGCTGGCATGTCTGGCCTGTTTTCCTAAAGCCTGGTGCACCTGAAAGCTAATAGGCTTCAAATAAGTGTGTATTGATTGAATAAGATCTCCTGCCAGCCTTGCTTACTGCCCTAGAACTATGAAGAAAGTGTGGCCAGCCTACAGAGGAGACATCAGCTAAAGCAGAGATATGTTCTAACGGCCCATGGGCCAATTTAATCCATGGGGAGAATCAGGACCATGACAATTGGGTGCCATGAAGCAGATTCTGGTTTGTTTCAAAAAAATTTTTTTTTCTGCGACTGGACCCTCCAAATTGAAATTGACTTCATCATGACGAAGGAGATTCTGTGTCACTGGGGCCTTTAGCAAAGGAGGGCAAATTTCCCTGCGGTCTGCATATTATTGAAGATACTCATGCATCAGAAGAGGCGGTTTTCAATATGGATTGCATGCAATATTCATAAGGGAGATTTTGCTAACACCTGGGCTCTGCTTAAAACCAATAAAAACCAACCATCAGCAGGGAGAACTAGCCATCGCTAGTGTCCAGGTTTACCTGGCGATTCCACGGTACAGCCAGGATTGAGAATGACTGAACTGGGGAGTGAGACAAGAGTGAGGAATCATTAATAATGATTATTATGTGGGAATGCATAAAAATATGGACAGACTCTCAGGTTACCCCCTGAAATATACTAGTTTATGATTCCTGGAGAAAGGAGTTTAAGAAGGAAGAAGAAGAACCTTCTAATTTAAAAAGTCTCCAAGGTGATTCAGATGAGCCTTGCTAGCCCTAGGATGTAGACCAGCATTCCAGAACATTCAGACTAGAGCTCAGCGCTTGTGTGACTTCTCCTGACTGTCCCAGGTGTGTGGTACCACCCAGTCTGGACCATGCCCAGAACACAGGGTCCCCTCTAGCAAAAATATTCAGGTACCGGTTCCATCCATGCCCAGCTTATGTCGTTGTCTTCTTTCCCCGAAATTGGAGTATACCTTAATCCAAATTCTGCTCGTGCTGGCTTCTGGGTTCCCCTCAGTGTCTTCCAGCCTGTAGGGCCCAGGTTGGTCTGGTCTCTGGGGTCTAGCACAGTGCTGTAAAAGAGACATCTTTCTCCTGGTCTCTGCTTTGACAGCAAAAGCTTTTAACTCCCTGTGTGTTTGATTTTAATTTGCTTTGTAGTATCAATGCTTTCTGGGAACGTGTCAGGTCAGCATATAAAAAGAGATCTGCAAAAGATTAAGTTATTCAATGCCAGGTCTTTTTGAACTGCAGCATACAGGGAGGGAGTCTCATTTTTATAATCTCTTTCTCCAAGATGCAAAGGCCTAAAAGCTGGCCTTTCTTTTCAAAACATGAATGCTTTACCTAAGGGAGAAAGGGTCTTTCTTTCATGTCAGTTAGAGTCAGCCATCAGGCACAAACACACACAAATAGAAATGCATCAACTCATCATTGGTGGCTCTTGATTGTACACAGCCAGCCCCTGGGCCCTTTTCCATCACAGGTAATTACAGGTGAGCTACATGACAGAGCCACAGTCAGTGTCATCATTTCTAGAATATGCAATTTTTTGAATCCTAATAAAATTTGTTACAATATATATGAGAAAAGTTAATCATGCTTATAAACCAGTTTATAGATATAGATGTATTTTGTAGAGGTACATAATTTCTAAAATAGTCAATATACACAGACTAGCAGACACTTCAAAATGATGAATTGATAATTTCTTGCTTATCTTGGTATATTGAGCAATTACCTAACATCAAATAATTTTGGCTGTGTGTTAAATAAGCTCATTTACATTTTTATTTTTCATTCTTTTGTTCTCTTTCAATGTTTCAGCTACACAGAGGTTCAAAATCACTAAATGCAAACACCAAGACATTAGATCTGGAATGTAGTCTTCAAAACAGTATCCCCCAAGATGCTAGGTACAGGCATTGAGCGCCAAGAATAACCACATTGATTCAGACTTCTCCTTTACTCCTCAAAGTCTAATTTAAATGCTGATGATGTTTGTAAATTGGCTTAAAAAAAAAAACTCTTTACAGAAAACTCTTCACTGCTTTCACATAGGACTCTGCTTTAGATTTTCTCAAATCTGTCACTAATCAACCATAGAGTCTTTCAATACTGGTAAAATTAACTATTGGTATTTTTACAAGGTATCTCATGCAGGGATAAGCTTTGGTGTCATTTAATCTGTATCTATAGCTGGACACTGACTGGATCTTTTTTGTAGCTTTTGAGTAGCCTTCTGGAGATTAATCTGGGGATGGATTGTAGCGTCAGAGTCCAATCAGAGTCAGCGCATTTGGTAGTTTAGATAACCAGGTCTACTAGGCTCTTTAATCTTATTCTAGGAGATATGACTGGCATTTAGGATCTGCTTTCTCAGTGGAAGACTTGGCAGCATCCTTTTGTTGAAGGATGATATCAATCTACCTTCTAGTATCACCTTGGTTCTGTTCATGGTTTGTTGTTGATATAACTCTAAAGTATGAAACAGTGGTTGGCACTTAGGAGATGACCTGTAAGCATTTTTCTTGTTAAATAAATATGGTTGACATGTAGCCATAGTTAAGGTATTGTATACTTGAATTTTTCAGATCTTAAGTGTTCTTACCAAATAAAGGTAACTGTGAGGTGACAAATATATTAATTAGTTTGACTCTGAAAATCATTACACAAGTTATACTTATATCAAAATACCACATTTTACATCTTAAGTATATACATTTTTTATTTCTCAATCATACCTCAATAAAGCTGACAAAAATTAGTTAATTAATTGATGCTATTTATTGCCAATTCTTCCTCCAGCCAAATGTTGATCTATGTGTAGTTCAGTGGAAAATTTTATCTCGGACACTGATGTGGTTTGGCTCTGTGTCCCCACCCAAATCTTATGTTGAATTTTAATCTCCCCGTGTTAGAGGTGGGGCCTGGTGGGAGGTGATTGGATCATGGCGGTGGTTTCTAATGGTTTAACACCATCCCCCTAGTGCTGCCTCATGATGGAGTTCTCATGAGATCTGGTTGTTTGAAAGTGTGTAGTACCTCCCCCTTCGCGCCCTAGTGCTACTCTCTCTCTCTCATTCTCTCTCTCCCTCCTGTTGCCGTGTAAAGATGTGCTCACTTCCCTTTCCACCATAGCCTTCCGTCATGATTGTAAGTTTCCTGAAGCTTTCCAGTCCTGCTTTCTATACAGCCTGTGAAACTGTGAGTCAATTAAATCTCCTTTTATTATAAATTACATAGTCTCAGGTAGTTCCTTAGAGCAATATGAGAACAGACTAATACAGACACATTGCTGTCTCCTTGGACACAGTACATCTTAAGCCAAAGCATATTTTCTTTGTTATGTGGCTTTTTTGGCCTAAAGCACAGTCAACCTTTTAATCTATCTATATATTATATATATAAACGTATGTATAATATATATAAACATATATAATATATATAAACAATATATATGTATGTAATTTAGGAAGCCCTGAATGTATTTAGGGTTATAATGAAAAAATCACCCTTCCTATAAAGTTTTCCCAGTTCCCCTTCCACCAACCTATAATTATCACTCCCTTTCATTCCACTGTTCATTCTACTGGTAGCTTTACCACATTATAGTTTTGTATTAATGATACTAATAATTATCATTTACTAAGTGTCTTTGTGACTGGCATGAATGGTTGTATTATTACAGATTGGTTATTCCAAGCAATATTTTTATATGAACTTCCAAACCTCCAAGCCTCCAATCACTCCCCTACTGCCTGTTGACCAAGGTCTGGTGACGTCCCCTGGAGAAGACTCTGCCAAAAGACCAACCCATTGTCCTCCTCATGAAGGGGCTAGACTGGGCCTCCTCGGTTGGGCTGTTTGTCCTCCTTGTCTCCCCGGGCTTTTTGCTAACTACCCCCCACCGAATCCTGAATATGACATAGTAAGTGTTTTACCACTGCCTTAACTCAGGTGCCTGGGGTCAGAAATGGACCCTGCGTCTGCGTGAAGATGCTCTCAGATTCCATACTCTGACTTAGCTTTTGGTTCAGTTCCACGCCTGGGTTCTCCACTCTTTATAGTGTGTGTTACTCTAGGGTCTACACAGTGCTTTCATTATTACTTTATTCTTCAAAACAAGGCTGTAAAGGCGAGTAGAGGGTACTGTCGCCTCCTGTTGGTGGACAGGAAGATAAAGGGATGCTGTGCAGGATGTCCAATTCAAGCATAGAAAGTGCTCAAGTTGAATTCATGTCTGTTTGTTTTCCTGTCCCACCATGCTGCCTCCAGTTCTGGAGGCTGCTTGTTTTGCAGAGCCTTGATTGGTTCTCAATAAGCAATCTTTTTTTTTTTTGAAACGGAGTCTCGCTCTGTCGCCCGGGCTGGAGTTCAGGGGCTGAATCTCAGCTCACTGCAAGCTCCGCCTCCCGGGTTCACGTCATTCTCCTGCCTCAACCTCCCGAGTAGCTGGGACTACAGGTGCCCGCCACCTCGCCCAGCTAGTTTTTTGTATTTTTTAGTAGAGACGGGGTTTCACCATGTTAGCCAGGATGGTCTCGATCTCCTGACCTGGTGATCCGCCCATCTCAGCCTCCCAAAGTGCTGGGATTACAGGCCTGAGCCACCGCGCCGGCCTCAATAAGCAATCTTAAGTCCTGGAAATTCTGTCTCCAATATAGTCTCCAACCTTCTGAAATTACTGTGGCAGGTCTGGACCTGATGCCTTCCACTTATGTGGATTTTTTTTCAGACACTGGCAATATTGCAAGTATAGTTATCATTCAATCTCAACAATGTGCCTTCCAAATATAAAAATCTAAATAAAAACTGTCTCAAGAGATTTGAAAATACGATAATCATTTTGGTGATTGATATGATTGTTCACAGCTGAAACTCATCAGTTCTCTAATGTCTATTTCAAATAAATGTATACAATTTGGGGCAAGTCAGCTAAATTTGCTTAGCATCAGGAACTTCGAAATTGGTACAATAAAAATAGCTAATACTTATACTAGAGACTCTTCATGTAGCATCTTTTTTGATCCTCACAACTTTGTGAGGCAAGTACTATTACTACTTTGATTTAATGATGAGAAAACAGAGACTCAGAGAGCTTAAAAGTGTCCAGGGCCACAAAAGTAATATGTGCTGAATTCAGGAATTGGATCCATGAGCAATGCTCCTAAATACTGTGTTGAATTTTACTGAAATAAGACGGCCCCTGCCATCAAGTACGGTTCTACTTATTAAAATGAGATGTCGTTTGTTAAAATTCAGCCTATGTAATTGCTCATTATGGTGAATATGAGTTTGCATATACAGTGAGTCCTTCCTTATGTCATCAATAGGTTCTTGGAAACTGGGATTTTAAGCAAAATGATGTATAAGGAAGTCAGTATTACTGTAGGGTAATTGATATGAAGGTGATACCCATTGATATAATTGATATTAAATTCCTATGGCATACTTCTGGTCACAAAAACATCACCAAACTTCAAAAATAAAGACCCGAAAACACTTCTAATATTGAACGTTGGAATAAATGTGAGCTATGTATACATTTAAGAAAGGCTAATAAAAACAAATAAGATATTTATCTGGTGATTCCAGTTCAGGGGTGCAGGTGACTGCAGCCTATCTGGGCAGCTGAGGGTCTAAGGCTGGAACCAACCCCGGACAGGACTCCATCCCATCGCAGGATGCCTCATACACACACTCAGTTCATGCGGAAGGAGGCCACTGAGACACACCAGTGAACCTAACGTGCCCTGCTTTGGGATGTGGGAGGAAACTGAGTACCTGGAGAAAACCTACACAGAGAGTTGAACTGGCCGGGGGCAATGTTTATTCTCATAAACTTTATTACAAAACAACATTGAACAGAATGACATTATTTGAGGACCTGCCATACCTCTGCCTTGAAAAACAGGGCTGAATTAACTTAAGTGAAGTGTTTTCCTTAACTAATGTTTCTATGTGACAATATTAGTTTAGACACACTCTCTGCTAAGAAAGACATTTGGAACTCAAACTTTAAAGACTAAAACATTCTTCTCTCAAAAGCAATTACTTGTGACTGAAAAATGCAGGAGAAAATTTCGTGGAAATAACCTACCATCACAATGAAGCACCTTTCAAAGGCTTATCATCATAAATGCTACTCTTGGAATAAGTCGTTTATTTTGATAAGACTTTGAAGTAAATATTATTAGTTTCCCATGCTATAGGTGAAGAGATAGAGGTACAGAGAATGTAAGCCACTTGTCCAAAACTAGTAAGTGGCAGAGCTGGGATGGTAACCCAAGCAGTCCAGCTCCAAGCCTGTGTTTTACCTTCTTCTTGCACTGCTCCTCTCCCAGGGATTGGGAACCATGTAAAGCCAGAACCAGTTTGTAGACATAGCCTTCATGTGGGTGAAGCTCAAGTCAGAGGAATGAGTTCATGCAGTCCCCGTGTGCCGAGCACTCCTTGCTACTGTGATGCTCTCTGTTCTTTGGCAACACCCCTGCACAGGAGCACTTGGCTCCCACCCAGGATTTCTCATTGCATTTTCACCTTTGTCTTGCTTGCTCTTTGTTCCTGCATCTAAGTGACACCTGACTTTTTTTTAAATTCCCCATTCCTGCACTGTGCTAACCCCTGGGTCAGATTCCTTGTGTTATTTTCACCTGGCCCTTGGGCTCTGGATTTCCAGAGGAGAACACCCCTCTGACTGTGACCTGTGCTTAGCACTTTACACAGGTCAAATTATGTGAAATGCAACCGTGTGTGTGATGGGTAGGAAGTCGCCACTATGGAGTAATACCATCTATGGCGTTGCCTTTTTTAGAATTCCATCAAGGCTCCAGCTATGAACACAAGAGCTCTCACACCAGCTCCGGGCAAGGACTTTTCAAGTCCAATGTACAAAAGAATAGATAAGAAAAACAATAGAGGACTTAGAGAAAAATTCCATTTTACTTGAAATAAAGGTTTGTCTAAAGCCTAGTATGTTTTGGTTCACCTAAATCTTTCTGGTTTGGAAAAAAGGACCAGGGATTAATTTTTCAACCCATGTCTGTAACTCCTATAAAATCAGATTTATTTTACTTTCCATTTGGGAAAGATATTCTTTTTAGTGGCCATGTCTACTTAAGAAGCCTTCAGCTGAGGTTTAAATTAGATTGAAATACGACCTGGATTGTGAATGTATCACTCTGTCTTTAATACCGTAATCCTTTCATTTCCTAGCGTGGTTCAATAAATGAGAGAGAATTCATGCAAAAGTGTAAGTCGTTGAAAAGGTTGACTTGGAATTATGCTCATGATTGGTGGAGAGATTCATATCCATGGTGTCATACTCATTTGACCCTGTTGCCATTCCTCGACTGGAAGAACTAGAGCAGGAGAACATGCTTGCACCTCACTTATGCAGGACCTGCTTCCTCCAGCCCATGATGTATGGAGCAGCCTTTTAGAATATGTAGAAAAATAAGATTTCTTTTCTTTGAAATTGCAAATGAAGGACTCAAAATCAAATATATCATTAATGTTGCTTCAGAAGTTTTAATAGAAGGGGGGTTTTGTAGCTAACCGGAGAGACATGATTTTGCATGTTAACATGCTGTAAGCCACTTGCTAATATAGCATAATGCATGCAAGAAAGAACACCATAGTTAAAGCAAACTTTTAGAAAATATGTAACTCCGTTATCTAAAATGCATGCAGGTGCTATAAAACTATAGTAGAAAGCTCATCCACCCTATCCAATTTAAAGAAATGTTTGTTTTTCCTGCTATATCATATTGGTTAATATGTTGTTATTGATTACATTTTATGTGACTTGAATTAAATTTGGCAAGTTGCAGCTTATTTGATATAAAACTTATACTCATCAAAATACATCTTTTTATACAAATATATTTATATGGTTATAAAATATATGTATTTATCATAGACTAAAGCACAATTATATAAAATTACACGCAAGTATATAAAATATAAAAACAAGTATATAAAATAGGTTTATATTTATACATATATAAATATACACAAATTAATACACAATCATTTATAAGAAAGTGGCATGGTAAAGAGTAAAATAAAATTTGACTTAGCAGTGTAAGACTTGGACTTCCAGATCTCTCTGTTACTGGGTTTACCTCCCTCAGCTCAGAATGCTCAATTTGTTTATCTAGGAAAAAAAAAAAAAATCATTTCTATGCTTTCTATTTCATAAACAGAGTGTGAAAGAGCTTGCAGCAAACTCTAAAAAGTTGAATATGTGCATCATGACATCTATGTATATTATATACAGATTACACATATTATGTGTTTACAAACTATGAAATAAACCTAAGCTCTCGCTCCCCATACCACCGCTCCCTGTTCTCATTTTGAACCTAAACTCCTACCCCTGACATCATCATCAGCCTATCAGCTTATCTCCCGTAATTGAAAAGCAGCATACCAGGTCTGGCATGGTGGCTCACGTCTGTAATCCCCGCATCTTGGGAGACGGAGGCAGGCGAATCACTTGAGGTCAGGAGTTTGTGACGAGCCTGGCCAACACGGCAAAACCCCGTCTCTACTAAAAATACAGAAATTGGAGAATGGCGTAAACCCGGGAGGCGGAGCTTGCAGTGAGCTGAGATCCGGCCACTGCACTCCAGCCTGGGGGACAGAGCCAGACTCCGTCTCAAAAAAAAAAAAAAAAAAAAAAAAAAATTAGCGTGGTGGCGGCCGCTTGTAATCGCAGCTACTCGGGAGGCGGAGACTGGAGAATCACTTGAACTCCGGAGGCGGAGACTGCAGTGAGCAGAGATCGCGCCATTGCACTCCAGCGTGGGAGACAGAGCCAGACTCCGTCTCAAAAAAAAATACAAAAATTAGCGTGGTGGTGGCTGCTTGTAATCCCAGCTACTCGGGAGGCTGAGACTGGAGAATCACTTGAACCCCGGAGGCGGAGACTGCAGTGAGCAGAGATCGCGCCATTGCACTCCAGCGTGGGAGACAGAGTGAGACTCGGTCTCAAAAACAAACAAACAAAAAAAGAAAAGAAAAGAAAGAAGAAGAAGAAAAAAAGAAAACCAATACACCTACTGGAAAATTTCTAACGAGAGGACAAAATTGAGCCTTAAATAAAAGATATCACTCAGTGAGTTGATATCACTCAATTTTGTGTTTTAGCTGACATTTATTACTACTTGGTGTCACGTGCTGGTTTAAGCACGTTAAAACTAACTTAATTCTGGAATAGCCATATGACATAACTACTGTTGGCATTTTACAGAGGAGAAAAATAACTCATGGGAATAGATACGTGCTGAAGAGCTTTTATTTTGTTTTTTTCTTTCTGTTTTATGATTGTTGTGGCTGTTTTATTTTGTTATGAAATTTAGTTTATGTTAGGATGTTCAGACAAGTAGATTACAGCAATATTCAGGCAGCTCCATGAAATGCTCGTTGTTCGATGTGCTCAAACAAGCGAGAAGCCTCCCAGGGTGCCAACTGGGAAATGTTTATAACCAAACACGTTTTTAAAACATGCACACAATGGAAAAGGCACAGAGAAATCAACATGCTTTTGTACGTTTTTCCAAAATAACAAGAAAATATTGAAATCTTGAGAAAATTATTTTTAATGACTTCTCTATTGGAACTTTTTGATATTTACTAAATGTTATCATTTCCCAGAATAAACTATTGTTTCTACAAAGTGCTTTTCAATTCTTCCTCCAGAAAAATCCTATGAACAATTGTTTAAGGAGAAATGTAATTCAGAATGGAAGAAGAAAGGGATAACACTAATTTACCAAGTTGCCAGCAATTTTTGGTATTCATAGTTATTCAATAATAAAATGTTCTTATCCCAGTCTTTAGAGAAATTAAGTTATTTGACTAAATACGTATTTTAAGGGGTAAAATTAATATTTGAATTTTTAGTAGATTTTTATAACTCTAAGTGCCATGGTTTTTCATTGATTAAAAGAATAATAAACTGTTTTAAAATTGTGAATTATTATTCAATTTGTGATACCATTTTTCAATTAATTTTCAGGCACACAAGATAAACTTATCATTAAGTCTAAATATAAATATTTTTAGATCTATTCCACTGGACCTAATTTGTATCTCCAAAAAATCCTAATAATTAAAATGGTTATTGGTATCAATAGCATAATTAGACCTTGAAATATAATTCTTCTGCTAACATTTGTTAAAAGACTAAAAATAACACTTTCCTGTATCTATTATCATGTGGTGGACCCTGTGCTAAGCCTTATCTGCCACCCTCATTGCCACCCAGGGTGAAAACTGCAATCCCCATTTTTATTTTAGAAATCAGGATGAGAAAGGCTAATGAAGATTTTCCCAAGGACTTACTGTAAATTAAGTGGTGATTCCAGACTTTATATTCAGCTTTTACTGACTTTAAAGCATAAAGTGGTTCCATCAAATCACGAATCATGTATGACTGAGTCCATGAGCCCTGTGGAGTTCATTAGCACTGTCAGAGTGACCCTTAGCACTTTGGGGAGAATGGTCTGATTTTCTATGTCCCACAGAGTGCTTTGGACATCACATCTGTCTTCTTCATATCTCCTTTTCTGATTACCATCTTAGTCCACCACATTTGTGAGAACCATGCACCACCTGCTACAGGAATCAATGGCCAACTCTTTCGAAAGATGCACAGAGAAACTTTTTTTCTCTCCAATCTTGAGAATCGCTTGTGAGACAGGCACAGATAAACATAAAAATTTGAGAAAGAAAAGCCATGTCCAGCTGGAGAGGTGGAAAATTCAAATATACCATTTACATTAATAAACATTGATTGAGTGTCTCTGTGTCTAGAACTCTGCTAGGTCTCTTTCTGGAGGTGGATAAATGCTATTCACTTGTCAGGAAAAGAAGCTGTTCAGCGTGGCTGGCTGAAGAATAGGATATTTAGAGGAGAGGGTGGCTGGAATTTCATGTGCAAGTTGAGTAGAGAGTATAAGAGTCTGTGTGCTCTGTTGATTTTAAACCTTACATCATCAGCAATGAGAGTCAACTAAGTTTTTAGTAGAAAAAATGTGTGTTCAATTTTATATTTTAAACAGCAACTCCAGGAGAAGAAGGGTGTGAGATTGGAAGCTGTAAACATAGTTGCTGGCTGTTGATCAGATTAGTTTAAAAGTGAAGAAGACCTGAGCTAATATGAAGATGAAAATTGAGTGGTAAGACAATATTTGTAAATTACTTTTCTGGAAAATTACAATAAATTAAAAGATACATTGGACAGAGGGAGCAGTTAGGGAAGAATCAACAAGGCTGGAGGTTTCTAATTTGAGTGACTGGGCGGATGCCGGAGCCATTAATTGGTTGGAAAAGGAGCTATTTTGGTGGGCCAGTTGAGTTTCCTTTTGGAATTGGGACTTAAAGTTGTTTTTGAATAGCCAAATGAAGGTGCTTTTGGACATAAGTGTCTATGGTTAAGAGAGGTAGAAGCAAGTGACTTGAGAATCTTGGCTATTGTGTAATAGTGAAGCATGTTCAAAAAATTGATACAGGCAATGTTTCAATCTAGTGTACAATGGTTGGTTATCTTTCCAGTAACACTGCATCTTTCCTACCAGATGATGCATTCAGCTAATTTGTTTTTGTTATCCATTAATGAGGATATAACAAGGAAAGAAAATCAAAGAAATGGTATGATACTGGTGGGTGCTGATCCTCAGCAGGGTAAGGGGAAAGACAATTTCTGCCAGATACTACTTTGAAACACAATGGATGGTGGCTCTGATGAGAGGAGGTAAGAGAGTGGGGAAATGTAGAATCATAAAGATTTTTTTTTAAGTATAAAATGAAACCAACGTCTTTGAGAAAGATGGAAGTGAGAGGGAGCCCAAGAGAAAGTAGGATTGAGAATAGAGCATGGATACACTTCCCTGGGAGCAGTATTCTTCTGGATGAAAAATGGCATACATCGTCTATAATTTTAAGGCGTATTGCCTATTTCAAAAAAATGCTGCTATCAATTATTATGTAAGATTAAGTGAAGTTAAAATGTTACTTAATTTCTTTATTAAATATCATGTGTCTAAATAGATAAAAAAAAGAGGGGGCCGAAAGGTGCGTCACATCATGCACCAAACTTTTCAGGGTGGCTGCGGCCTTTGGTGTAATTTATTTTACCCTGAGTGGCTTGGACAGACCCACAGTTAAACACTTTCCCCCAGCATATCAGCCATGTGAGCTTGTATACACACATGCACACACACCACACACACACACACAAGACACGCACATACATACACACACACACTTTTCCTTAACCTCAGTTTATTTAATCTTATAAAGTGCATTAATATTACCTAAGAATATAGCAGGGATTAAAATAAACAAGGTATGTAAGGAACATTAATCTGACAATCCTTTATGTTACGTTTCCTGCTTTCAGTTTGAGAAGATATTTAAAATACATCATCTGATGCTTTCCACTTATTATAGGCAATTCTAAAATGCCACATCCACCGAAAAAACTTTGCTTTGTCATTGACTTTATCCCTTGGTTTTTCCCACTGCATGTCTAATGGAAAGACTGTTCATTTTCCCCAATATATCTCATAAGTTGCAGCTGAACAACTGTCTTCTAGTCAGAGTTCTCTCAGGAAGACGTTTATATCCATAAAGAAATCTGACTTCCCATCAGCAACTTCCTGGCTTTATCAGTTTCAAATATCTCTGCATACCTATAGCATTTAATCACCGGAAGTATCTTCCTCCAAAACTTTCATGGGTAAAAGGAAGGGTCTCTTTAATTTTTTTTTCTTCTCTCTCTCTCTCTCTCTTTTTTTTTCCCCTGTTGTCCAAGGAAGAAAGGGTCTCTTTGTATAGCCTTTTTCTATGCACAGGATGTATGTTAAGCCAATGTTAAATTGAGGCACAATAAAATTTTAATGTGTTTATTTGAACACACAAAAATTCATGAATCAGGCAGCTCCAAACCAGAAATGTCTCAAGAACTCCACTGAGGGGGAGGCATTTATAGGATGTACGTGGGAATAAAGCAAAGAGGATGTTTGATTGGTTACAGGTATACAGTGGCCTTAATTGGTATATCCCATTGGGAAAAGTCCCTAGTTCCATAATTATAGGTTTGTTGGCTACTTCTGATTGGTTGAGCTTGAGTTCTGTTTTTTTCTTTTAATGTAGGTGTTTATAAGAAATAACTCAAGTTAAGTTTTGCTTATGTTTATAAATAAAGCAAGCTTGAAGTTATTTATGACACCACACTGGTTTTGTCTGTTCAGGGATTCTTCAGGCCTGGTCTTCATGTGATTATACTTTGACCCTGATAAGCAAAATCCTTTTCTTTTTTTTTTTTTTCTTTTTCTTTTCTTGTCTTTTTTTTTTTTTTTTTTAAGACAAGTGTATTTGACTTATTGATTTTGGAACTATGCATGCTATTGAATTAGAGGCCAGCAGTGAATGTCAGTCTAAACTGTTGAGTTAAGGAAGTGGCACATGGTCCCAGCTGAGGTGTGATAAAGTTTGGTATCCAGAGAACCTTTCTTCCCAGGAGACACTGCAGAGAGTTGATTCAGGACCCAGGCATGATCCGGGTCTGGCCTTAGTGAGAAGCAACATTTGAGTGAGTAGCTAGGAATGGGCTCTGCAGAGACGGAAGTCAGATAGGAGAACAGGTAGAGGCCCTTCGAGTATCCAGAAGGGGTCAACCTGGCAAGAAAAAACAAGGAAGGCGGCAGCCATCCTAGGGAGGCCACGCCCACTCAGTAAAGTCAAACTACATGAAAATACGATCTTTATTTTCTTACAATGGTGTCTTCATGCATTCTGCCTAAGCAAGAAGCCTTCCTAAATGAAAGAAAGAAAGAACACTGCTTGCGGTTGACTGTGGTAGTACTAGGCCCCCTGGGTCTCAGTTGAAGGGCTACATCCACAGTGAGAAGTCTAGGTGCACCATCTCGCAAGTGTACTTACCTCCATTATAATAGTTATTTTAAGGACATCTTTGTCCAAATCCTTAACTCTTTTCCACCAAGCCACAAATTCTCTCAAAGCATAGTAGTCAGGTTTACATTAATCAAATTTGCATCCTTGGCATGTAACTGGCCATAGAAGTGTTTGGAAACTGTTTGTATTTATATTACATTATAATAACACAGCTCTGTTCAGTATATACGTGACGTTCACTGATTCATAAGGTGTGAGAATATTTAAATGTAATCTCTGATTGGTTTGTGTTTGTTCTTCATTTCATTCCTATTTCATGTCTGTGTATCTCATTGCTGTTTTCAAGCCCAAAGTGCATCAAGTACTTATATTTACATACAGAGTTTCATTTTTTTACAATCAATACAAATTATATGGATGAAAACAATGCATACTTAATTGGTACATATTTCTATAGAGTAATCTACAGCTTAAATAATGGTCGTTTTTAAAAGAGGAAAGTGGGATTTTTTTGTTCTTGTCTTTTTCTTCCTCATTTCCTCATGAAGTAGTCCCTGCAAGTTGAATTGCAAAGTCAATATATTTTTTAAAATATCTGAAATAAAATATATAAAAGCTTTCATTAATTTCCATGTTGGGCAAATTGAGATTGGAAAATCTCACTTTGACTAATTAATGTGAATTATAAAATGTGTAGACAAAAGTTAAATATTATAGGAACAAACCCATCCTCCTTAGTATTTACATGAACCTTTTATATACAATGAGGTAGTATAAATAAAAGCATAAAGGATATAGTCTACTGCATGAGGTGCTTGATGTAATTCATTTTATATTCTTTCATTTTTAACTTCAAGTAATTATCAAATATGTGCATAATAGAAATTGTCGTGGAATTTGCTTTACTTAACAGATTAAAAGAGAAATCAATAGAGAAAGCCATTTGCCATATTTAATGGCTTGTTTTGCTTTCATTTTTTAAACTCCACTATTCAAGAGGCATCTAAGTGCGCAACTTACAATCAGGCTATAATATGAATTACATGTTGGCAATTTTTGCATTAGGGCAAATGTGCACCATTTACATCTCTGCAGTTTTCTATTCCATTTTCAAAGGAAATAATTTTATATTGTAATTTATTGTTTTTAACTTGCATCACCATTTTTAGGAAAATGTAGAGGGAAGAAGCTCAGGTCAGATGAACTCCATGGTTCCTCCTAACTCTATACCACTATCATTTATTTTCTAAGGGCATCTGAAATAAGGGCAGAACATTTAAAAACAATCTCTGGGAATATTCTAAGAGATGTATAGATGGTTGCATCCAAAGATCTATTTTAAGCATAACCTCTAGTGTATTTTTGAAAAGAATATATAAGAGAATATGATCAAAATGCAGAAAACGTTTGGCTTTTACGTTTATCATTCTCTGGACACAAATCTCTCCTGATCTGTGTGTCAACAACAAAAACACAAACAAGAAAAACCACATTAATTGCAGGACACACACCACTCCTGTGTTTTCTGCCTAATTCTCCTTCACAGGCCGTGTGTAATCCTTATTAAAGTCTGCAAAGCACATTTTTTTGTGAAGTATTTTCTTTCTTGCTACATCATTTTTTACAGCTGTGAATTGATGGTGTATGGGGGGAGCTGGCTGACTTAGAAGATAAGCAAGACTCCAGGGCTAATTAGCTCACCCAGCTGGTCATCCTGTACTAGATAAGAACACCAAGGCGGGAACTCAGGCTGCCAATTGATATTCATGGTGTTCATGTGGCTAACCAGATAAACTCTGTCCCTTTCTGGCTTTCCTTGAGTCCTCAGCCTTTGGGCAACTGTATATAGCTATAGGCTTACATTTCTCAT
This sequence comes from Piliocolobus tephrosceles, assembly GCF_002776525.5. NCBI lineage: Eukaryota > Metazoa > Chordata > Mammalia > Primates > Cercopithecidae > Piliocolobus > Piliocolobus tephrosceles. Next base: position 4,849,119 of record NC_045448.1, on the reverse strand, counting down.
ACCTAAAGATACGTAAGCATCAGCTGGCAGGAAAAGGTCTGTTTTCAGCCAACAAAAATGCATAAGAAAGGGGGTTGGGTGCTACTTCTGTGTCAGTAGATGGAGGTTGGATTTCTACTCTACAATCTAACAAATTAAATTCAACTTATGGTAACTGATCATCTATTAGATGCTTTCAGGCATTGGAAAATTTGAAAAAACACATCCTGTTCCTAAAGAATTCACAGAATTCTGAAGAGGTCAGATGGGGACACACCAAAATCATTATCATACAGATTCTGCATTCATTAAATCACAAGGTGCAAAGCCCGATTTGGCTATCAGGAGAAGGAAGATGGAAGAACAGCCAGAGCTGGCTCTGCAAGGTGAGTAGGAAGTACCTGCTAGATTCTGAGGAAGAGGATTTCTAGCCAGGAAGACAGTTGGTGCACAGCTGTGATGGTAGAAACATAACATTCTTGAAAAGACTGAGAGTGAGTAGTGAGCCCAAAAGTGCCGAGGTGAGGGTGTGGCAGTAGCAGCCCTGCAAGGTCAGAACAGACAGAGTATCTTGTCAATGACTGTCAGAAGCTTGAAAAGTTCACCCAAGTGCCACACACTTATGGAGGACTTTCAGTATCCCCCATCTTCATAGGACCATTTTGTGTTACTCGTAGAATTACATACAGTTCTGTGTACATGTACGTGTCAGTCAGCTCTCAGGAGATCTAGGTAATTGGAAGTCAAACATTTGGCTAACAAAAGTATGACTCAAATTTCCCATTTTCTCTACCATTTGTAACCTGCTTACTTTGCCCCCAAGGGTGCTACACCCCGTTTGCCTGTTACTAAATGACTGTCTTTGAATGAGACACAGCAAATGTGACAAAATCATCACTTCCCTCAAGAATAAGCACTGTGTAATCAGTAAAACTGACCATTTAGAGGCATTTTGTATAAAGTGCATTCCAAAATCAGAAGAAACAACTGAAATAAGTGTTTGATATTTAATGAACCACTTCAAGATTTATTATTCCTGTCTTGGAAGATGAGTATATTAATGGTTGAGATTTTTCTTTTTCTTTCTTTCTTTTTTTTTTAACTAGAGAAAAGATAAGAGAAAAAAAAATGAAAGATTTATTCTTAATTCAAAGATAATGAATAACAAAGCCATATTTTCAAAGAGAATATTAATGCTCATGAAGACACTCATGCAACATAATTCTGTACCCAAAATACCATTTTGCAATGCATACAAAGGAGGTGAAAGTTCAGAGTGTAGGTCATTTTTAAATAATTCGTCATCTCAGTAACCTACCCATTTTCATTGTGCTTAGGGAAAACAAGAGTCTAGTAATTTTATTTGTATTATTCAGAAAACGGCATTGACACTGGAGAGAGGTGAGTTGATACCACAGTGCCTGGCACATGGAGATCCTTAGTAAGAGCACATTATGGGAGCAAGATGGCAGAGGAGGAGGTGGGCCTTGGGGTTAGGCAGACAGGAGTTCAAGTCGTGATTCACTCCTCACTTTCTGCATTATAATACATTTTAGTCCACTCAGGCTGTTCTAACAAAATACCATAGATGGTTTAAACAACAATAACTTATTTCTCAAATGTCATGCAAATTGGGGAGTCCAAGATCAGGACTTAGAGCCTGGGGTGGTTCTGCTCCCTGTTCTTCATCACCAGTCGTCTCCCAGGGCAGAGAAGAGAGAGCGAGCTCTCTTGTTTCTCTTCTTATAATGAGCCCCGTCCCTCTCATGGATGCTCCATCCTCATGACCTAATGATCTGCCAAAGTGCATGGCTCCTGACATCATTCCATTGGGGTTAAGATTTCAGTGTATAAATTATGGAGGAACACTCCTTCCATAGCATAGAGAAGATTTTCAACCGTGTTAAAGCTTACTGTTCCCATTTTTAATGTAAATTTCACTCTACTATGTACTTAATATTAACTCATAACTGGATCTCATGAATGGGTAAATGGAGAAATGTTAATCAGCTGCTTAAAACTTTTTTATTTTATAGTATCAATTTGTGAGTTCATTGAGTATTTGGCACAGCATATTTAGTGAACAAAAAACCTTAGAAATAAACACTTCAGAATTATGTGTGTGTGTATTCATGCATATCTGCATCTGTGTGTACATTTGTGTATGTATGTGTGTGTGGTACCTGTGTGCATCTGCAATTGTGTATTTGTGTATGTGTATGTGTGGGTACCTGTCTGCATCTGCATATGTGTGTTTGGGCATGTGTATGTGTGGGTACCTGTGTGCATCTGCATCTGTGTGTTTGTGTATCTGAGTGTGTACCTGTGTGCATCTGTATCGGTGTATTTGTGTATATGTATGGGTACTTATGTGCTTCTGAAATTGTGTGTGTATTTGTGTGTGTGTAACTGTGTGCATCTGCATCTGTGTATTTGCATATGTGTATGTGTGTGTACCCAAGTACATCTGCAGTTGTGTGTACCTGTGTATGTGTATGTGCGTGTGTGCTTGTGTGAATCTGCATCTGTGTATTTATGCATACATGTGTGTACCCATGTCTGTATCTGTACCTGTATGTATTGCTGTGTTTGTAGGTGTGTCTCCATGTGCCTCTGCATCTGCGTATGTGCCTGTGCATGTGTATGTGCACCCACGTGTGCATCTACATCTGTATGTGCATCTCTCTGTGTGGATATGTGTACCCATCTGTATCTGCATCTGTGTGTGCATCTGCATGTATATTTGTGTATGTGTGTGTGTGTGCCCATGTATGCATCTGCTGTGTGTGCATCTCTGTGTGTGTTCCTTTGAGTAACAGACTGCTCTCCTTGTATTCAATGTAAAGGTCCTGATAAGAAAGAATGAGCATAGGTAAACTGCCCACAGAGCATAAGGGTTATGGAAAATAACTATGAGCTTATGGCACCTAGGTACAACATAGACAATAACTGAGGCCAGTCTTCTCAATCTTGGAGCTTATGTACATAGATCCTAGAAACTTCTCTCCCGCTGAATTTGGGCATCACATCCTTTGCAGAGGCCGTGAGGAACATAGCTGTCCCATATGTGCCATAGAAGGCAGAATTAGATTTGTGTACGTATTTTTATTAGGAATGGTTAGTGAAATGACAAGACTTTAGTTCTAGACATTAATTAAAAGTCAATATAGGTCAACATTTTCTTACCATCAATTTATAGACAAGCAAGGTCTTCCCCTTTTGCTTTGTAACAAACAGCTTTCTTCAAATGATAGCCATGGTCTCATTTTCCCTTTTTTGTCTCCCATCTTGCTGGAGTCATGGTAGAGATCTTATATGTGCCAGCATAAAGCAGGATAATGCACGTTGAGAATATAGGTCTTGACCAACTCCCTCACTGTGTGTAGCTGGTTACAGTGAAGCTGTAGTGGCTCATCTCAGCTGCAGAGCTGTGTGCCTTTGAGTCCCTGCATCACCCCAGTTGGGCTCATACAACCTACAGGTGGCGCCTGTCCTAACACTTCCTCACTGTATCCCCAACTAGGCTGGCTGTGGATTTTTAAAGTTTTAATTTCCCTAATATCCATCAAATTATATCAACCTCCAATGCAGAGAAAGCCATTATGTAGGTACCTAACTAGTTAAAATGAAAAGTATTGTATATTAAATTTAAGAGTCGTTAATTTTCTTTTTCTTTTCTTTTTTTTTTTTTTTTTTTTTGAGAGGGAGTCTCGCTCTGTGGCCCGGGCTGCAGTGCAGTGGCCGGATCTCAGCTCACTGCAAGCTCCGCCTCCCGGGTTCACGCCATTCTCCTGCCTCAGCCTCCGGAGTAGCTGGGACTACAGGCGCCCGCCACCTTGCCCGGCTAGTTTCCTGCATTCTTTAGTAGAGACGGGGTTTCACCGTGTTAGCCAGGATGGTCTCGATCTCCTGACCTCGTGATCCGCCCGCCTCGGCCTCCCAAAGTGCTGGGATTATAGGCTTGAGCCACCGCGCCCGGCCAAGAGTCGTTAATTTTCAAGCTTAGCCAAATCAAACAGTGTGGTGTGATGGCAGTCGCTGTGGTCAGGTAGCTGGGAGACGTCCTGGTTTAGTTGCCCGTTCACTGTGTAATCTTGGTGAATATACATTTACTCCAAGTTGTCATTTATTTTTTGGTTTGGTAAAATAAGAATTTTGGAAAATCTCCAAAATTTCTCTGACAGCATAATCCTACAAGTTTTGTTTTAAAGTTAGTAGCTGATAAACGTGTCCTTTCTCTAAAAGTTTTTTTCTGAAATATTTCAAAGTATAAGAAAATAATGCTCTCTTCCATGTGAGGTCAGTTTCTTGCTAAAGTACATTCTTTAGTAGTTCCTTGTACAATCAAGGATATTTTAATTATATTTTTAATTTGGAAATATTTGTAAGTTAACACATAAATATCAGAGATACCCTCCACCTTTTACCGAATTTTCCCAGGAGGCAACATCTTGAATAACTGTCCGGCAGTGTCACAGCCAGTGATACAGAACATTTCCAAGAAATGGAATATTTCCACCCCATGAGGTCTTTCCAGCTGCCCTTTACCACACCCGCTTGCTCCCTGCCTGCATTTTTCTCTGTAACCCTTGGCAATTAGTAATTAGTTTTTCGTTTCTACAGTTTTCTTATTTCAGATGTTATAAACACGTTTCAAATGTTACATGCAATCCTTCTGGGAGGGGTTTTATTTACTCAGCACAAATTCCGGAAGAGGAATTCAGGTGGTTGATTGCATCAATCGTCTGCTCGTTTTGTTTGCTGAGTCATATTTCACGGTAGAGTTGCACCACAGTTTGTTTGAAGAGTCACCTGTTTAAGGACATCTAGGGTGCTTCTTATTCTTGGCTATTAAGAATAAAACAATCATTGAGATTTGTGTATGGGTATTTGTGTGAACACACTTTTTCACTTCTCTGGGATAAAAGTCTAAGTGTGCATTACTGAGTTTATACGGTTGTTGCATGTTTAGCTAAACAACAATTGAAAAACGGAAACCTTCTAAACTTTTTTTCCAGAGTGCATGTCCATTTTACACCCCCGCCAGCCAGGTATTTGTGATCCCATTTATCAGGATCCTCACCAGCACTGGGTGTCATCACTGTTTTTTATTTTAGCTGTTTTCATAGGTGTGTGGTGATGTCTCAGTGTGGTTTTAATTTTCATTGCACTAATAGCCAACATTATGGGCTGAATCATGTTTCTCCAAAATTCATATGTTGAAACCCTAACCGTCAATATCTAAGAATGTGGTTATATTTGGAGACAGGTCCTTGAAAGAAGTAATTAAGTCAAAATGAGGTTTCTGGTTTGGGCCCTAATCCAATCTGATGTGAGCCTTTATAAGAAGAGGGGATAAGGACACCAGGGAGACATCTCCAGAGGGGCAGCCATCTGCACAGGATGCAGGAGGGTGGCCATGATGAAGCCCCAGAGAGAGGCCTCAGGAGAATTCAATCCTGCTTGATCTTGGACTTCCAGCCCCAGAACTGTGAGAAAATAAACGTCTGCTGTTTAAGCTGCCGGTCAATGGTGGGTGCTATTATGGAGGCACAAGTGCACTAACAGCCAGTGATCTTGAACTTTTTTTTATTTCACGTGTTTATTGAGCATTTACACAATCCTCTTTGGTGAAGTGTCTCTTCATGTCTTTCGGCCCACTTTGTAATTGGAACGTTTGTACTTTTACTATTGAGCTTTGAGATTTCATCTATTCTAGATACTCATTCTTATACTCATTCTTCTTTTTTTTTTTTTTTTCGAGACGGAGTCTCGCTCTGTCGCCCAGGCTGGAGTGCAGTGGCACAATCTGGACTCACTGCAAGCTCCGTCTCCCGATCTCAGCTCACTGCAAGTCACGCCATTCTCCTGCCTCAGCCTCCAGAGTAGCTGGGACGACAGATGCCTGCCACCACGCCCAGCTAATTTTTTGTAGATACTCATTCTTAAAAGCTATGTAGTTTACAAGTGTTTTCTCCTAGTGTATTGCTTGCCTTTTTATCCTGTTAGTAGGGTTTTCTACAGAGCCAAAGATTTTCATTTTGATGAAGTCTAATTTACTACTTTGTCCTTCTGTAGATTATTTGTTTTAGTGTCAAGTCTAAGAACGTATTGCCCAACTCTCAGTCTCTGAGGTTTCCTTTTATTTTTTTTCTAAAAGTTTCATCAGGTTACATTTTATATTTAAGTACAAGATCTATTTTGAGTTAATTATTATATGAGCTGTGAATTTTAGGTCAAATTATTTTTTAACTCTAAATATTAAGCTGCTCCGTCACCATTTGTTAAAAAGGGTATTCGTTTTTAATTGCATTGCCTTAGCACTTTCATCAAAAAACAGTTGGTCATATTTATTTTGGTCAATTTCTCGATTTTTCTCTTCTGTTCAGTCTATTTATGTGTCTCTCGGCCCATACCACACTGTCTCAATTAATGCAGCTATATGATAGACTTTAATATGGGGCGGAGTGATTTTTTCCACTTTCTTTTTCATTTTGAAGGTTATTTTTAAGCTATCCTGTGACCTTTGTATTTTCACATAAATTAATAAAAAGCTTGCCTATAATGGAATAAATACTGCAGGAAACGCTGATCTCGGAGATCATAAACTTGTGTCCAAGCCTAAGTCCCACCTAAGCCATCTGGACTTAGGCATTTGGGAGGTCAGCTTCTAACACCGAGTTCAAAGGATAGGAGAAGAATTCTGAACAAGAAACAAATCATAAATGGCCTGGTCTTGTTTCAAAAGAGGGACGTGTAATAAAAGTGTCTTAGCCATAACTCTCTTAGTAACAAATGACAGAAACCTACTCAATTTGACTTAAATAAAAAATGAAATAGAATACGTCAAGAAACTGAGACGTTTGAGGTAGAAATTCAGTGGATCCAGGTGGTCTTTATTATTCTTTCAAGTGAGATTGCCTTCCTGCAGACTTACACATGTACAACGTCTATATACCCATCAGCAGCTCCTAGTACATTCTTTACAAATAGCAGGAAGTCTCAGCATGAAGGCAATGACCCTTTCCCAACATTCTCAGCAAAACCAAAGGGAAGACTTGGTGAACTGGCTTTGGTCCCATGACCATGACTGAGGCAGTTCCCATGGCTGCTGAATCAGTCCTTTTATTGCACTGACATTCAGTTAATGTATACTTAGAATTTTCAGAATTCCAGCCATGGCTCGAAAGCCCAGACCTGGAACCTGAAAAGTGGGTGATCGCCTCATTTTCAGGTTCCAGTACGTTTCCCATAGTTCCATTTCCTGAGAGGGTGTTTTGCTGAGGGAAGAGATTTGGGTTCTGAAATTAGAAGGTGAGCAGCTGGGCAGTGAGACAAAATAGAATGAGAGCAACAGCAGCAACACACATTCAGCCTAGGAGGAGGATCTAATACAATAGTTATCCCAAAATAATAGCTGCCACTGGTAAGTTTTCCTATGCCTTCCTTTTCATTTGTCCTCATAATCATCATTGCAGTTGGAGTTATGAAGGATATTTTATTGATGAAGAAAATCTACTCAGTAGCTTAGATCACACAGCTTGTGAGTACAGAGCTAGTATTTACATCTCGCTCTCTATGATCAGTGCTCATGCCCTTAATCAATATGCTATACTGTGTGGATATGCCCCGTTGGCTTACAAATGGAGTGCCTAGATTAATTAGAACATATATGAACAATATGTCCAGAAGCACCTGTTCTCTCTTAACTTGTGAACAGATGCAGAACTAAACTATTGTGAATCTGAATTTCACATTACAATTCAAACCCAGACTTTTCAATCCTGTCTAATGTTCTTTTTTCTGTATCTACCATCCAGTGATTTTTATGGTAAAAACTGGTATTTACACAATTTGTAATTTTGTCTGCTATATGTTTGGTGCACATCTCTGAAGTCTATTTTTTTTTTTATTTCAAAGTTTATTCTAGATGAAAAGGTATACATGCAGGTTTGTTTCATGGGTAAATTGTATGACATTGAGGCTTGGGATTCCAGTGCTCTCGCCACCCAAGCAGTAAGCATAGTTTCCAATAGGTGGTTCTTCAGCCTGCATCCTCTCTACCTCCAACCTCCATCTAGTGATCCCCAGTATCTATTGTTCTCATATTTATGTTCACGTTTATTCAATGCTTAGCTCCCTGTTATAGGTGAGAACATGCCGTATTTGGTTTTCTCTTATGCTAGTCTGCTCACTTAGCACAATGACCTCCAGCTCCATTTATGTTGCTGCAAAGGACGTAGTTTTATTCTTTTTATGGTTGCATAGTAGTTTGTGGTGTAAGTACACCACATTTTCTTTATTCAGTCCACTGCTGATGGGCACTTAGGTTGACTCTATGTCCCTGCTATTGTAAATCACTCCACAACGAACCTATGAGTGCAAGTACCTTTCTGATAGAATAAATTATTTCCCTCTGGGTATATACCCAGTGATGGGATTGCTAGATTGAATAGTAGTAGAGTAAGACAGTATTCAAGACATTGGTCCTCCCATCAGCTGTTTGGTTCCAAAGATATGCACCTCCAAATCACAATTTCCCACCTTTTCTAGGATAGCGAGAAACTCCTACCCAAGGAGATGACTTATCCTCTTTGATTCTCAGAAACTCTGATTGGCACAGGAAATCTGCAGAACTTAATGGAAACATTTTGCTTTCTCTAGCCTAGGTCCTATGCCATGTCTCTGAGAGGTAGGAATATGCTGAGATGAAGAGAAGATGCTACAGAAAGGAGTAAAGAGGAGGACTGTTTTTACTCCACATGGTGACCGCCTCTGTCATTTGAAACAATGTTTTATGTGTAGACATTGGTGCAGAGAAACTAATAAATGAGTTTTCACATTTACGCAGAAAGAATTCAAGTTCCCTACATCCTTTGAGCCAACAAGTCTTATGCCAAGGTAGTGCCAAACTACTAAAAATCTCCTGGGTGTCTCTGTGGGTCCCCATGCTGTGAGTGAGATAGCCAGCTAAGTCACTCTGACTTCCAGGAAACTCATACCTCTCTGAGTTACAATACGTAGTGCACATTGGAAGCCAAGACGTCTTTATAAATGACAGTACCAGAGCTTCAAAAAACAACACATATAGTATGGCATTTTATACATTTGCCGCAACACTAACAACTATGTAGAATTCAGGAAAATGCCATGTTTCACGTTTTCAAGCTGCCATACCTTACTTGCAAGAATGCAGAATTCAGCACATTAGAGAAACTCTAAAAGAGAAAATCTACATCTGAAAATGATCATGGTAAAAAAAAGTTTTTCTTGTAAAAGATACAGCATCTCAGAAAACTGAGGAATATAGGAAAGATAAAATTGCAGTCAAAGTGCTAACCTCAGCTCTGCATTCTGCACCCTTTGCCATGTTTTTCCCATCATTCTTCAGTGAAACACTGTGGGAAAGTAGCACACGGAAGCCCCAGGTCTGTGATGAGAAGCAACCTGGCCCTTTGCTGAAAGGCAGTATTGAGCTTTTCTCCATGAAAGCAGGGACAATATATACAGCATTGTCTTCAAGTTTGAATGGCATTATCTATAGCAATCTACACAGGGAAGTGGGTAACATTGCTATTTTTAACAAACATGGTTTAGTTCAACACGCTTTCAGCATCTAATAAGTCATAGTGCTTTTACTTGGCACTAGGGACATTGAGATAAAAAAAATAGCCTCTGCCACTGAGGGAGAGACAGCAACAGAGCAGAAATATTAGTGCGTGCAGCAAGGTGAGTGACTGAGCTTGGAAGTCAAGGTCTAGATATGCAACTGTATTTTCCAACGAAATGACAAGTCAGTGATTAGCTTCTATGCCTCAATTTGCTGGAAATTGAGTATGGAAATGTTTATGTTTTACTTTGCTCCCATTTCCTTTCCTCTTTCTTTCCTGAAGTATTTGCATCTACTGGGAGAAGAAAAATACTTTTTTCCTTAATTATCATGAGTTTTTCATTGAAATGAACCCCTATAACAAAAGACAGACTAACAAGTGAAAAACAAACAGAAGTTTATGAACATGCATATTTCACATATACATGAGAGATCCCTAGGGAGTGCGACATTTTCAGTAAGATGGCTCTGATTTCCAGCTTATGTAGCATCCTCAACAAAGAGCAGTAAATTTTTAGAGAAATGACAAGACAAGGGAAAGGAATCTGAGTTTCTAGGGGTGGCAACCCTTGGGAAGGCAGATAACTGGCAGATGCAGGCTAGCAGGGAACTTGGTTAGTGTGGAGTTTTTTCTGCTGTTCTCCAAGCCAGAAAGGGTCTAAACTTGCCTTAAGGGGGTTAACCATTGTTTTCCCTTGTAGAAAGGGAGGTGGAATATCTCTGGTCTTCGTAAATCAGTTCCCTGCACTTAGGCAAACAGGCAATGCAGAGAGCACTCTTGCATCTACTGTTTCTTAATTGCCTTGAGCTCAACAATCCTTAGGCTAAAGAGGCGTATTTTGAGGTGGCATATTCTGATTTTCTACATATCTTAAGAGGAGAGCCTTGGGGACCCCAAAGCTTCATTTCAAGCCCTGAGAATGGCAGTGGAGAAGGAAACTTTGAGTCAGGGTTCGATGCCAACAATTCTACCATGTCTTCATCCACTGCTACTTGTGGTCGATATCACTGTAAATGGTAAATCCAAGGGAATTCTACAGTCAGTGACATGTAACACCCTGGACAACTTATTAGGACCACCCACAAAACAATATTAATCTTCTACCAACTATGTTGACATGCCATTCATATATAGCATATCTCAAGATGTTCTATTTCTAATGAGGCACATTACATGTAAGATTATGCATTATGTGCAATGATTACTCATTGTGTGTAAGAAACTCATTGATGGGAATCTATGTTCACGTCAATGGCTTTCTAATGAGAGTCCAGTATCAATAATCCAGATCCAGTCCTGAATGTTTGGTGCCCTGTGGGCTATCTTCTTAAAGTTTGCTCATGTGACAAATAAGTTTAGTTATTCCTCATTGCACTATTAGCTGAGTTTTTTCTTAATATGGAGCCTGGTTCCAATGCCAGAAATCAAAAAAAGAAGTAATCTATATCTATATCTATATCTATACATTTATGGAATGGAGTAAAATTCCGGTGACGTTGATTCTTATTATTCAGATCTTTCAAAAGATATGACTTACTATTGTCCTTGAATCTTTACAACTCAAAACTAGGCTTCTCAACGAACCGAAAATTAAGCAGATGTGCAAGTACAGTGGCCTAAAGAGAAATCAGAAGTTCCTGAATTTTTCTTCTAAATGATACAGTTTGTTTACTTTTCAAAAAGAGCTGAAGAAAATAGTTTCAGCCTTCCGGTTCCCCATCCTTAGCTGTCCTGCCGCACACATGTGGAGTAAGCAGAGAGGGGCGTGGTCCAACCCGCTGCATCCATGATGGTGCTGCCTTGTGCCTGTTCAGCATTGAAAACTATGTTCATGTGAAAATCATGAGTAAAATTAATGAATCATAAATGTAGGACCCAGCCAGGATCTGATTTTAAAGCTAAGGTACTACAGTAATACTTGCATTGCCCTGCTGTGGGTTTTTAAAATTTTTATGTAATTATGTCTCCATTGTAATGACGAGGAGCTTTAAAATGCCTGGATTGTTTGTAAAGGTCCTTATTGATTATCCTAGTTGCATTCTGAGCCTCAATGCTTTTACGTTCATTAGGAAGAGTAAGACGAGAAAATACAAAACACAACGGCACTTAGAGATTCAGCTCATGCTGGTAAGGGGGTTGAACTGCATGCTTTTGTCTTTTTAAGGATTCATTCTTAACGTGTATCAAATTTAGAGATTAACACAATAGCTGGGACAGGAGATAATGTGCCTCATATCTATTTTTTCCTAAGCAGAATGGTCTTCACTGACCTGGGGATGTTAGTCCCTGGGAGTACTGATTCATTTTACCTTTATTTCATATGACGTGAATGGGATTCACTGGTACTTTAGCCTGAGTCACAAGTGGTTTTTACTGATAATGAAAACCTTTATACATAGTTAGCAGATTAGCAGACAGAGAATGGCAGAGAGAAAACGGGTGTCCCTGAATCCTAGCTGGGGTGTGCATAGTGCTCTTAATGGAAATTGATTTTGATTATTTTGACTTTTCACAAAACTGCCAGGCAGAATTGTGCACATGAGTAAGTCAGACCTTAACAAACAGCTTATCACTTGATCGTTTGAAATCTGAAGGCCTTCAGCAGTTTTCCCCCATTCTAGTGCTACGTTATCATCACCTGAGAGCTTTTCAAACCCCACGCTTGGTCCACACCGTGGAGCAAGGACATCAGATTCTCAGGGGTGGCAACCGGGCATCCGTGCTTTTTAGGTCCCTCCTCCGCTTCCAAGTACCGTAAAGGTTGAGAGTTACTACCTTAGGCATTAAATGTGGAGTCATGTACTTGTAATTAAGGTAGAACTACTACCTTAGTTAATAAATTTGAAGTGCATTTAAAAACAGTGTGGTAAATAGTAGTATTAGCAGTAGCAGTAGATAGTTATGATGATGGTGGTAATAAGAGTTCTTTAGTAATAGCTACCTAATTTCGATGTTCATAGCCCTGTGATAAGCACATTATATTTATTTTATCACAGATTCCTCACAGCAACCTTAAGAGGCAGGAATTTTTACTGTCTCCATTGCATAATAAGGGAATTTGGGTTAGAGAAAATGTAGATACCTTGTCCAATAATACATATGTATTCAGAGGTAGAGCTGGGCTAGGATTTGAATCCACATCTGTCTAACTGGAGTCGTAGAGCTTGACCATGGAGGTTCTAATTTCAGAAAGCCATGCACAGCTAATATCCCATCTTCATTCTACTAAGATGTGTTCATTTTACCTAACCCAGCACTAATTTTTTCACTTTTCGGCATGGAAGAACACCCAATGATTCCAAATATACCCCAGCAACCTATATTCCTAGTCTTTACTGAGATCAACACACATGTTATGTATTCCAGAAATGAACACTACAAGTTTACCTTTCTAATGTACAGCTGTTTCATTCTTGTATTCACATCACACACACACACAAACACACACACACACAAGACTCATGTCTAAGTTTAGAACTTTCTCTCTTGCCAACTACTTTGCTATATATAGACATAGAACCTGACCTCGCTTAGTTCCTGGTCAAGTGAGATGTACTGGCATGAACACACACAAATGTATAATATCATATATACAATGATTGCAAATAATATAAATATTAAGATGGTGTTATAAAATAGCTGGAGGACTCTAAAACCATGAAAAATATTATGTAAATTTTTTAAGAATGAAAAAGAAAACAATCTGTAAAAATAGAAAAGAAATAGAAATAAATGAACCTAAAATATATCAACTAAGTAGTACAGGAAGTCAGATAATGATTAAGTTACTCTAAAACCCAAGTATGATCTAAGCTAAAAGTAAACACAAGGTATCTGGTATGGTTTGGATGTTTGTCCCTCCCAAATCTCATGCTGAAATGCAATCACCAATGTCCGAGGTGGGGCCGGCTGGGAAATGTTTGGATCGTGGGGGCAGATACCTCATGAATGGTTTACACCATCCACTTGGTGAGAAGTGAGCTCTTGCTCTGATTTCACAGGAGATCTAGTCATTTAAAAGCATGTGGCTCTTTTCCTTACCTTCGCTTGGTCTTTATTTTATTTTATTTTATTTTTTTTTAATTCTTATTTATCTTTTTTTTTTTTGAGACGCAGTCTCACTCTGTTGCCCAGGCTGGAGTGCAGTGGCAAGATCTCAGCCCACTGCAACCTCCGCCTCCTGGGTTCACGCCGTTCTCCTGCCTCAGCCTCCCGAGTAGCTGGGACTATAGGTGCCAGCCACCACGCCCGGCTAATATTTTCTTTATTTTTATTTTTTAATTTTTTATTTTTAGTAGAGACGGGGTTTCACTGTGTTAGCCAGGATGGTCTCGATCTCCTGACCTCGTGATCCACCCGCCTCGGCCTCCCAAAGTGCTGGGATTACAGGCGTGAGCCACAGCGCCCAGATGGTCCTCCTTTTGCCACTGATGTGTTTGTTCCTCCTTCACCTCCTGTCATGGTTGGACGCTTCCTGAGGCCTCTCCAGAAGCAAATGCCAGTGCTATGCTTCCTGAACAGCCTGCAGAACCATAAGCCAATTAATTTTCTTTATAAATTGTCCAGTCTCATGTATTTCTTTACAGCAATGAAAGAAAAACCTAACACAGTATCTTATATTGCACCTGGTAATCTGTAAAAATTTTGTTATAATATATTTGTTCTGTCAGCAATATTGACATTACTACTTTGCTTTTTGAGACTATTGCATATGCCCAGCATAGTTTAAATAGGATAAAGAAAATATGTTTTTATTAGTATAATTAGAAAGGAAGATTTTCATCATAAGAGAAATGAAATACAAAAATAAAAAGAATTTCAATAAAAGTAAAATCATATAATCTTTACATAAATTGAAAAGTTATTACACACTCGTTTTTTTTTTCTCTTTTAAGAAATATATATTGAAGTAATCAAAAGCCAGGACCAATGAACATTTCATCCCCTATGGTACCTAAACACTATTTCACTATAAGGAACCAGGACTCCCTGAACTAGCTGACTCTACGATAGGAGCAAAATATGTATTAGTTTGAACTGTATTACGTTGTCCCTTTGTAGGTCCAAAATGATTGAATTTCGGCAATTTAAAAGGTCTCATCTAATAAAATGTGAGCCTGGGACATTTGGTCATGTCGAAAGCAAATAAATTATCACAGATGAACAAGAGGCCGTCTGTATAAGAAGCAACTTGCAAAACGGAGTTCTACTGCCCTTGATGAGAAAATTTGAGCAACCAAGAGAATGTCAACTGCAGTGGAATGAATTACACCATAAAAATCTTTTGAAAACGTACACACACATACACATACACACAAATGTGCACACATCCATTCATGTATAATAATACATTTTTAAAAGTAATAACCTTATTGATCAACTTTGGAGTTTGCTAGGGCACCCACTGATTATTCTAAATATTGCTAAGTAAAAGAAGATGACAACATTAATCCTGCCTTTCTAATATGGACTGCATTTTAGAAAAAAAATACTTGGTGAGGCTAAGTTTGTTATAGAAAAAATTTACAAAAATGTACAAATTTTTGAATTTAGAAATTACCATTTTGCTACTTCCAATGAAATAATGGTGCTAGGCAACAAATATTTGTTTTCTTTTGTTTACTACTTTACCACGGGTGAAATCCACTGGGAAAGATAGACAGGGATGCCATTCATGAATGGATCAGATTGACAATGTCTGAACCCAGACATAACTGTACTGTTCTAAAAGTGGAACAATAAGATCGTATGTATTTCTTTGAGATGGTGCAATAGGAAATGCTTGATACCCCATTTCAATTATTCACAGATACATACATACAAAATGTATTTAATCAAGCATTTAATCAAGTTTCATCTATCTATATATAAAGACTGAATGTAATCAAGCATCTAGACTTAATTGCCTAGTTAATAAGACATAAGATAAAGGGACATATTAAATAGCAGGAGATGCAATGAATCAAATCCAGACTTTGAGAAATTCTACCATTTCTTCAAGAAAGAAAAAGCATGGGGGAAATGTCGGAGGTAGGTGGGGAGCCTGTTATAGACTGAGGGGGATACAAGTTCCACATCAAGAAAGTACAGTATGAGAATCTCCTCTAATTCTTATTTGAATAAGCCAACAGAAGATACATGTTGAAAAAATTGAGGACAATTGATGACATACTGCGGAAGAAATGACATAAATAGTTTACAAATGGGAAACAAAATGTTTTAGAATGTATATGAACATATTCACAGATGTCTAAAATTTGTTTTGAAATTTTCTGGCAAAGAGCAACACAAAACCAACAAATACATCAAGGAAATGATGGAAGAATCACAAAGGACTGAAGATTGACAAATGTTGAGGCTGGAAGAAATTCTATTTTGGGGTGTGTTTGGGCATTAAATACAAAGCTTTAAAAAAATATGGAAAGGTGTCTGGAAATGTGATACTAAGGAGATGATGACAATGAAGAATTTTAAAAGATCAACAGGAGCTTCATTGTTCACCTGGAGAAGAATTCCAAGCAATCAGAACAGCCTGTGAAAGGCATGGGCTTCTGGAATCACATGGCAGGTCTGTTCACCAACAGCATTTCAGTGTTACTGAGGCATCAACCACAAGGCATGGTGTGGCAGGGGAAGGAACAGATTTTTTAATGGACAGAGAGACAGAGTTGGAAAAGAAAATAAAATGGAAAAGGCAACAAATTTTGAAGCCAGAATTCCAGCCTAGCACATTTTAAATTCATCTTCAAGAAAAGTCACTTAACCTTCCTGAATCTTTAGTTTTTCATGTGGAAAACGAAGTAGAGCTTGTCTACCTCTCAGCATAATCAGGATGATCAAAGAAGGGAACAGGTGAGCAAATTCATTTCAGACTCCAAAGCCCTGTGCATGTGTTAGCTCTCATCACTACTATTGTTGGTTATGTGCAGTACGCACACAGAAAACTCTGGGCCTAGAAAAATGGTTTCTGACGTTAGAAAATATCTAACTCCACTTCAATTTAGTATTTGCTGTTTTGTTGATATTGTTGCTGAATCATGGTAAAATCATTTCTGAATGTACTTTGATGAATTATAATCATGAGATTGTAATGACCAAATAGTACTTGTTTCTGTCACTAAATACCTAACGCAAAATTATGTTACATAATTAAGCATATTCTGGGATTAGGTTAAACATACTAATTTACTAGAAATTGAATTTCACCATTGTGCTCTGAAAAACATCCATTAAATATTTGATAACTTCATTAAAAAAAACTCTTGTAATTGATTTATGAAATTGTTAATTGAATTTTTGCACAATAGAGAGAGTTATAGGGGATACAAAGAAAGCAATTGGAAGACTCATAAGGAAAACGTTCAATATTTTATTTTTTATTTTCATTCCTTTTTGCACTATACTGATCTGTCATCCTTCTTTAATGCATAACCTTTGCGGGTGTTGGTTTGTGTGGGTGGGGTGTCAACAAAGGCTCCTTGATTTTGGTCACAGCTCAGGGACATCTGGTGGGTCCCGATACTCAGCTGTGATGCTGTCAACATGCAGATCTTTTTAGTTTCCTAGCAGTCTGTGGCTCATAGACAGCCCCATTAACTCAGCCTTCCCTATTCTTTTCACGTGTCATATAATCATGATAATGAACCAGGAAGTGGCTATTTGAGAAACGCACAATAGACAGAACCAATTTATCATGTTTTGTTAAATGAAAGAGTAACAATAAAAACAAAATTGCCCATGACAGTGCGAAGCCTTCTGAAGGATTTATGATGAGTGGATGGCAGCACAACAGCCTTACCAGCCGTGGCCTCTGCCCAGAGCAGCAGATGACTCTTAAAAATTTATGGCACGCATCAGTAACCTTTAACAACCCTGGACAAGGCATGCACACTTATTTACATATGTGCAAACACCCTTCATTGAACTCTGTGACACTAAGAATTTTTGTAAATAGATGTCAGAGCCTTTAGAAAGAAGCTAAATGAGGAAGGAGCGTTGGTCTTTTGTGGGAAGTGAGCTCCCTCATTCCAGATTACAGAGAAGATTGGCATACATATCAGAGGACCAACATTTATAGATTTATGGAACTGGAGAGTTGGAAAGAAACTTCGAGATTTTTCCATGTGTACTAGACATGCTCATTAGACATTAATGATATGTTTCAGTCCATCTTGATGGTTATGATAACTAGAAAGTTCTTTCCTATATTGCATTTTTACTCATCGGTGTTAGTTGTGCCTTCTGGGGTCAACAGATAAATTGTATACACTTCTCAAATATTTGAAAACATAAAAATAAGTTCGCTTATTCTCTTAGCAAATTTTTCTGCCATTTTTCTCCTTCAAAGGATTTATTTTCTTATTCTTTTATCATTCTGACCAGGTTCACCTTGGCTTAGCTTAGTTTGTCCAAGATTTTATGTAATTTATTTGAAAAACAAAATGGGCTATAAGCTCCCAGGAAGCCAAAATAAAATGAAAAACAGTTACATATTTGTCATTTTCCTTGAGGACACATGTATGTATGTAGCCCCCTCTCCCTCAAAATCTAAGGCAGAGCTCCACATACAACTTAAAAAATGAATTCAGTTAGACAAGTGCAGAAGTGAATATAAATTAATATGATCTACATAAACAGTACATCATATTCATTCCCAAATCATGCAGCTAGCTTGAATTTACCAAATCATGCAGCTTGATTTGGGAAACTAATATGAGGTACTCTTTATGATGTTTTTTAATATGATGTACTTGCTTTGGGAAATCAAGCAGCATGGTTAGAAAACTGATACATATATACATACATACATAACTAATACAATGTGATATGAGATCTACTTTTGTAAATGTCTCAGTGTTAAAGTATTTTACAGGAGAGCTCTGGTCCTAGTACATATTGGCAAACCTTAGAGATAAACAAGACCCAAGTTGAAAGGAAAATGAAGTCAAAGTTTATCTCGTTTCTCAGGCCACTGTCTTTCTTGCTTGCTTTGTTTTTCTCTGTAACATCCCCACTACTTAATCTATCATCCCTGCTTTGAATCATTCATTTACTCCACTTGTTTATCATCTGTCTGTTCTCACTGGACTATAACCCACCTGGTAACATGGTATCATTTTTTTAACTGCTCTATCCTCAGTTTTTAGACAAGTGTCTAACTTGTAATCGGTCTTTTATAAATATTGGTTGGTTGAGTAGTAAAACAAACAGGGAACCACATTTATATGCAGAAATCATTTATAGCTGTTTAGTTGAAAAAAAATGTGTCTCATGTTAAAAGATCTCTGAGAAATACTGAGTTTAAAGGAAATAATATGTTATATCCCAAAAGAACAATGTAATATGCCAAACTTCCAAAGTTGTTTCTCCTCTTTATGTTAAAAAATCATAAAACATTTTAAATTTCAAACACACAGGAAAGCAAATAGGAACCAATATATGCACAGCTGAGGTTAAAGTGCTGTTAATATTTTTGCATTATATGCTTTTTGATTATTCACTTTTTAATGAGACACATTTAATAGGTATATATAAGCCACCAGCTTCTAATGCTGTCTGCATTCACCACCCTCAGTGATAATCGCTTTCCTGGAATTGGAGTGTGGATTTCCCATTTGTTTTACTATTCAATAAACTAGTATTTATTTAATAACAACCATGAGTTAGACACTGTATAAGAACTAAGGATGAAGCAATTTTAAAAAAAAGATATTAGGTGGGTGCAAAAGTAATTGTGGGTTTTGCCATTAGAAGCAATTGAGGTTTTTGGCCCTCACTTTTAATGGCTAAAACTGCAATTACTTTTGCACCAGTATTATCACATAGGTTACAGTTTAGTAGGAGCAAACAGATGATTAATGAGATGAATAAATGAATAAATGAAGACATGAATATTAGATTATGTAGTGATGATACTTTGAAGAATAATAAAGCAAAAGACAGACAGTGGCCTGAGAAAGCTTCATTGAAAGTGGAGCATTCTCATCAGGATCTGAAGGAAGTGCTGCAGTGGCCCTCTAGCCATCCGGGGAAGAGGGTTCTCCACAGAAGGAGAGCCATGTGAAGACTCAAAGAGTGACCTTGCCTGGTGTGTTCAAAACCAGCGTGGCAGCCAGTGAGACTAGAGTGGAGATAGTCAGGGGGTGGTGGCCAGTAGAAGGTGAAGCCAAAAGCAGAACTGGGAGTCTGATGATTTGGCCTGAGACACTGCTGCTCTTCAATGAGATGAAGGGATTAGGACAGAAGTGTCCCCTGATCTGATGGTTCAGAGTGACACAATCACACTGGAAATTTCACCTTCTCTCTTGGGCCTTGCCTTTCTCCTCAATAATATGTTTTGTTGAATATTCACGTTGTTGAAGATAACTGTAGTTATTTTATTTTATTTTATTTTATTTTATTTTATTTTATTTTATTTTATTTTATTTTATGTAATATCATTTGTATAAGCATACCACAATATATGTATCTATTCTATAAGGCATAGTAATTTGAGTAGTTTCTAGGTTCAGACTATTTCAGAAAATATTCTGAATATTCTAGGATATATCTTGGTACTCATGAGCAATAACTTCTCAGGGGCAGATACCGAGGAGCAGAATTGCTGATCGTACGTTCACACATACTCAAGTTTAACTGGATATTGCCAGAAGACTGTCCCATGTGTTTGCACTGGTTTTTATTTTGGCCAACAGCATAGAAGAGTTCCCATTGCTCCACACCACCATAAATGTTTGGTCAGACTTAAATGCATTCCTAGTTATGGTGTCTTGATGTAGATACCTTATTTTGTCAATTTTATTTGTTATTTTTAATCCATAGTTGTATATATCTTTTTTCATTGGTATATTATAGTCTTTTTTGTTTTTTACCATAGATTGGGTATTAATTCTTTGTTAGCTATATGTTTTGCAAGTTTTTCTTCCCATTCTGTGGCTTGACTTTTCATTTTTCTTACGGTATCTTTAATTTTTTTAATCTTAATTTTAGTAAAGCAAATTTTATAATCTTTTACCTTATACTTAATAATTTTGTATCCTTTTGAAAAACTTTTTCCCTCTACTGAGGTTATGATCATATTTTATATTTTATTTTAAAGGCTTTTTGCTATTTATATCCTCATTTTTAACTTAAGGGGAATTAATATACACATAGCCTAAAATAAGTGTTTAATTTTACTATTTTTAATAACCTAGACACCCAGTTAAATAGATTAATTATAGCTTTATTTAAGTCAATTTGCATATTTACATAAAACAGATAAATTCTTAGAAAACTACAACTTAACAAAACTAGCCCACAGTGAAATCTAAGTAATCTTAAATTCAATAAAATCACAACATCTGCAGTAAATTCATGTCACAATCAAAATGCAAAGCTGAAAGACTTTACCAACAACTTTTGCCAATTATTCAATAACAACTTGAAAAATTTTTAAACATTTCCAGAAGATAGAAGATGAGCAAATACTCCTCAACTCATTTTATAAGGTTATTATAACCATGTTAATCAAAGAACAGTAACAAGAGAAGATACTGTGAGAAAGAAACACCACAGGCTAATCTCACCCATGTCAACGTGGGTAGAAAATCTAAACAAAATACCGACAATCAAATCCCACAAGATTGAATAGGGCTCAGTTAGAAGATAATCATAATCCCCAAAGGCACAATCGCAGGGGCCAAAATCTTGAGTGCTGAAATCCGGGAAGACTAAAATCCTGAAAATATAATTATGTATATTTATATGATCGTATCTTTAGAAAGAGAGTTATTCTAAAGAGAATAACTCTCTTTCTAAAGACACAAAAAAATCCTTAAATATTTTTCATTTTTATTATTTTTCTAGCCATATATAGAAAGCTGAAACTGGATCCCTTCCTTACACCTTATAAAAAATTAATTCAAGATGGATTGAAGACTTAAATGTTAGACCTAAAACCATAAAAACCCTAGAAGAAAACCTAGGCAGTATCATTCAGGACGTAGGCATGGACAATGACTTCATGTCTAAAACACAAAAAGCAATGGCAACAAAAGCCAAAATTGACAAATGGAATCTAATTAAACTAAAGAGCTTCTGCACAGCAAAAGAAACTACCATCAGAGTGAATAGGCAACCTACAGAATGGGGAAAAAAATTTTGCAATCTACTTATCTGACCAAGGGCTAATACTCAGAATCTACAAGGAACTCAAATAAGTATATTACAGGGATAGATGTTAGGACGTCCTCTTTTTAGAGAATACGTTCACATTCATTTTCTATGTGGCGCTACTCAGTTTGAAATTCTTTCATGATCTGATATACACCAACAAGAGCATTCTGTAATAATTTTTCCTATCTTCTTTGCCACACTTCTATGCTGTTTTGGGTCCACAGAAATTTATTCCACATGTGCTCATATACAGTCCACACATTTGGCAGGAACAATTACCGGTGATCAACTGACAACATTTTTGTACGTCTTGTCATCCCACCATGCATGTAATTAGTTTTGAACCAGTCAGTAACTTCGCTGGCTTTTTATAGCAAATATGGCTTTAATTCATTAAAAGGTCGTGACATGTCATCAGTTGGAATGAATGCCAATGCAGGCGAATAGCTTATTTTTAAACTGAAGTTTCCATTGTTTTCGTATCTTATGGCCAATCCACTCACCTGATTTTTCGGCCAAATGCATTGGGCTGAAGGTTAAAAAACAACAACAGCAACAACAGTAACAAAACCCTTTACTGGTAACATCTTGAAATTCACTTTTCAAAGTCTGATTGCACTTAATTCCAAATCTGACATGGTTTGAGGATTCAGCTGAAATTCGTTTTCTGCTGCATAAATAAAATAACAAAGTGATAGTTCTGCCTAACATTAGGCAATTATCCTGTGATAGTGATTTTCAGGATTTTAGACATTAGGAATTTTCAACTTTAGGGACTTAAACACGTTAGGGATTCTGATCTTTAGAGATTTCAACATTTGGGATTATGGCATTCAGGATAGTGTCTTTCCAGATTATGATCCAAACCCAACCCAGTTATATCTCCCTGCTTCCAGTCCCCTGTAATCCATACCTGATTTAACTTTTGAAAATTAAGAAATGTCAGAAAATAAATTAACAGATTAGAAGTCACAGAATGGGAGAAAAATATTGCAACACGTATAGTCAACCAAGAACTAGTCCCGGACTATATAAAGAACTATAGCATATCAATAATAATAAAGAAGACAAATACAAATGTAGACAAGAGTTTAACTTATTTAATATACTTAACAAAGTCAGACTTCTGCATCCCATTAAATGTATGAAAAGGAGAAATGCCATATGAGAATATTTCTATACAGAAAAAAGCTTTAATAAAACTTAAAATGTATGTGTATTATGTTAAATACACACACACACAATCACATTTTGGTAACGAAAGCATAGGAAAGAACTTCTTCACCTGATGAAGTTCATCCACAAAAAGTCTACCGTGAGCTTACCTCTACTTCTTCTTCACCTCTCCATCTCCTTCTTTTCCAGCTTCTCTCCTTTTCCTTTCTTTCCCTTCTATTTCTGATGAATTTTGTGCAAAAATCCATCAGATGGGGCAAAGTAGGCTTCTACACTAGCCCGGCAGTGGAGGGAGCAGTGGCCCAAGGCAAGGCGTTGACTCCCAACCAGAGTGAGAAGAAGGTCCACTCTAGGGGGGTGGCCTAGTGTGAGGTGTGGGGATGTAGCTGGGTATTCAGGTACCCATGCAAGGGCATCCATGCTAAGATTTCCTGCAGGGGGTTCTCA
The DNA here is from genome assembly GCF_002776525.5 of Piliocolobus tephrosceles. Classification (NCBI taxonomy): domain Eukaryota; kingdom Metazoa; phylum Chordata; class Mammalia; order Primates; family Cercopithecidae; genus Piliocolobus; species Piliocolobus tephrosceles. Next base: position 4,825,750 of record NC_045448.1, on the reverse strand, counting down.
GAATCAGAAGGGAGTGAGGAGGATGTAGAGCCAGACAAACACCTGGTGCAGAGTATAGAAGCCCAAGGAGAGTGAGCACGACACTCATGTGCTAGGGTAGATGGGTAAGGAGGGCTCCTACATAGGGGTGTGCCTATAGGTGAGAAAACATTGTTTGCATAAGGGGAAACTGATCAGATAAAAAAATAGGAGTTGGTTTTCTCACCACTGGAGAAAAGAATTGCAAATATGAAAGGAAGAAAAACTAGAATGAAAGTGTAGTGTTGGATTGCGACTGGAGTGTGAAATCATGGTTAGAGAGAGAGGGAGTGAGAGATGAAAATTCACATATGTATGTTGACCTTAACTATTGAATTCCTAAATTGTGCAAATGGATTCAGAATATGACTCACTACTGTCTTCTCTGCAGAGCAATGGGATCCCTTTTATGATGTTAATTCTGGGCACCATATGTGTGTTTCAGTTGCACTGGGAAGAGAAAAATGTTCACAGAGAGAATGAGATGGCAGATTGTACGGTTTTACTTTTTTTTTCTTCCATAGGCCTTGAAGTAGAAGAAAGGCTAAAGCTGCTTTTATCTAATAAAATGTAATTTGTACTTTATCATGATATCACCAAATCATAGATCAGCAACCTCTTTGAATTCTGAACCTATTTTCACATCCACGAATAGAAATGTATTATTTCAACTGGTCCCAAAATGCAGCTCAAAATGCAGTCCTCTCTCTAGGAACATGAAAGGTATTTGCAATCTGCCTTTTCCTTCTTTTCTTTATATACACAGGAGAAACTCTGGAGGTATTGCAAATGAACAACCATACCTGGGTGAGAAGCTATCAATTCTCAGGACTTTTTCAAATGGTGAAGTCTAGCCTGGTCCATTGCATGTAATACCTCTCACCTTTGCTGTGAAAGCCTCGCTGGCACCCTGTGGTGTACGATGCAAGGTGCTGAAAACTAGCAGAGGCTTCTCTTCCAGCTGCTGGTTGAAATGTCACAATGTCAAAATGTTCCTATTGGTTGCTTCCCAACGCTCTGGAGACGAACTCACAGAAACACTTCATTAAAGAAGAATCTTTTACATCTGTTTTGCTTGCTATCTCTGCTAATCCTTCCTCCACTGGCTAAAAAGCCCTAACAACAAGGCTCCTTTGAAATCTACATTTAAATCTCTTAATTACACTTTTATTTTTGCCAATGTCTTGCTTGCAATCTATGTTCAAAGGCAATTTTAATAATATTAGTCTCTGTCAGTATGCAGAGCCAGCTCTGTCCTTCAAAGTGAATTTTTTGGTCCTCATCGGGCAACTATTGGCATTGGCAGGCATCAGGAACACATTGCCCAGAGCCTCTACCCAGTAACATTTTACATTTGCAATTAATTGTGTAGGCAATTGGACACTAAAGTAATTGTGGGCTAAGCAAGCCAATTGTACTCTCAAAAATGAAAGAAAATTATGGCCACATTTAGTAAATTATAGTATAATTCTCCCTATGTGCAATTGGATTCCCCAAATTAAAGGCGGCCATAAAACTGGAGTCGCAGAAATGAAATTGTGGCTTCTCATTTTCATTTTGGTTTATGCAGTGTTTTAATGAAGTTATCTTTTTTCAAAAAAATCTTCATAATCTATATTTCCAGTTTTTCATAAATTGCTAATGGAGAAAAAACGTACCCCTTCTGCGATTTTCATATTGTTTTGTTTTTTTAGAATAAAATCAAGATATTGATGCTAATTTACATTAGTCACAGTCGTTTTTATGTTGACTGTTGGTAAAAGTATTTTTAATGCTAAACATTTGCATGGAATATTTTGTCACTAATAGGTCATTGGCTTTACCATATAATTAAATCTTATTTATTCAAAAGCAAGTGGTCCTTTTGACCTCAACTCTTGAGAAACTGGACATAGATTTTGTTTAAAATGGGGTAAAAGTATATTTTATACTCAAAATTCATATTCCAAATCCCATGTAACCCGTATTTCATAATTCATATTTTCCACATTTAAATCTACTTGGCACCTCTTTTGACTATCTAGTTTTCCACCCACAAAAGATTAAGTTCTGCAGGTTGTGACAAGGGCACCTAGAAATAGAAAGACTGAGAACAAAAAGCAAATATAGCTGACTACCTGACAATGAAAAGGAAAAGACAAAAATAATAAAATCAAAACCAACATCAAAAATTGTACAGGCTTGGAAAACTGTCAAAAATTTATTTTGTATAGCAACTGTCTCAGAAGGCAAAGTACTATTCCAATAAAATCTTCACATTTTATAGTTTATAGTTAGTGGTTTACAAACAGCACTCACCTGTATTAGTTGGGTTGGTCCTGTGTCATAAGCAGGGTAGATACGGAGCATTCCCTTTCAATAATAAATTATGTAGCATAGGGCCTAATAGATGATCTTGAGAATAGAATTTTGGATTTTCCTCTAGGTTGATGTGTGACCTTAGACAGTAATGTAACATTTTTGACACTATGCAAATGGTGATAATAATAGTTACCTAACACGGCTGTTGAAAAGACTAAGTCAAATAATGCACATGAAGCATTCGGCAACACTCAGTAAATGGGAGCCATTGCCGTCATTGAATGTCATAAATGGAAGCTCAGTTGGAGTCATCACATTACCTGATTTCAAGTTATATTACAAGGCAATAGCAAATGAAATATCATGATATTGGTATAAAAATAGACACATAGATCAATTATATAGAATACAGAGCCCAGAAAAAAAGACACAGGCCCACGACCAATTGATCTTAGACAAAGTCAACAAAAATACACACTGGAGAAAGGACACCCTACTCAATAAATGGTACTGGAAAAATGAGAGAGTCATATGCAGAAGAATGAAACTGAACTCTTTATTTCTCACCAAATATAAAAATTAACTCAAGGTGAATTAAAGATTTAAGTGTAAGACCTGAAACTATAACAATCCTAGGAAAAAAACTAGGAAAATCTCTTCCAGACTGTGGCCTGGGCAAGTAATTTATGAACAAGTCCTCGAAAACAAATACAACAAAAGCAGACACATAAGACATAATTAAACTAAAAACCTTCTGCAGAGCAAAATAAACAATCAACCTAGTAAATAGATGGCCTATAGATGGGAAAAAGTATTCGAAAACTATGCATCTGAAAAAGGGATAATATGTAGAGTCTACAGGGAACTCAAACAACTCAACAACAACAACAAACAAAAAATCCCATTAAAAATGGCAAAAGTCATAAACAGATATTTTTAAAAGAAGACGAACAAGTGGTCAACAAACACGAAAAAATGTTCAACATCACTAATCATCAAAGAAATGCAAATTAAAGCCACAATGAGATACCATCTTACATCAGTCAGAATTGCTATTATTAAAATGTCAAAAAACAGCAGTCATTGGTGAAGATGCAGAGAAAATGGAATGCTTATACGCTGCTGGTGGAAATGTAAATTAGTATAATTTTATGAAAAATCCTATGACAATTTCTCAAAGAGCTGAAAAGAGAACTACCATTCTATTCAGCAATCCCACTACTAGGCATATACCCAATGGGAAATAAGTCACTATATCAAAAAGATACCTCCACTCATATGTTTATCACAGCACTATTCGCAATAGTAAGATATGGAATTAACCTAAGTGTCCATCAATGGAGAATTAAATAAAGAAAATGTGTGTGTGTGTATTTCATTCATGTGTATATATATATGTACACACACATGTATACTATAAAAGTATTATGGTATACTACACACACACATACACAAACACATACATACACATTACCTATATAAGTCCTACCATATATATAGCATTTATGATATACTACATGTATGTAATATACACAGCACATATATACTGTATTATACATATATAAACTACACATATACATTATGCTATGTATGTATGTAGTATATACATATACTGTGTGTATATACTATATATACATATATACATATACTGTGTATATACATAGTATATATACATGTATGTAGTATATACATATACTGTGTATGTATAGTACATGTATATACATATACATATCTACAGTATATCTACATATACATACATATATGAGGTCCATTGAGGAGTTAGTATATACAGTATATGTATATGCTACATACATACTATATATAGTATATATGTATATATCGTATATGTCAAGTATAGTATATATAGTGTATGCATGTACTATATAGATGTATATATGTTTATATACACATATATACATAGAATATATGGAATGCTACTCAGCCATTAAAAAGAATGAAATCACGTATTTTGCAGCACCCTGGATGGATCTGGAGGCTATTATGCTAAGTGGAATAACTCAGAAAGTCAAATACTGCATATTCCCACTCATAAGTGGGTACAGTGTTTACTATTTGTGTAGTGGGTACACTAACAGCCCAGACCTCACCTCTACACAATATATACATGTCACACATCTGCACTTGTACCCTCTAAATCTATCAAAATAACAATTATTAAAAGAAACTAAACTTAAGATTTTTTCCTTATAATCATGGGGTCAAAAGACTGATTCCAGCTGGAAAAAATAATTACCTACAGTGACGTAAATAGTGAATGCCAGAGGGTAGAAGACAAAGCATTACCTTGGGTGGGCCCTGAGGGTTCATTGACCTATAAAGGATAAGCACCGGGAGAGAGGTATGGAAAATAGTAGATTCTCAAAGTCAGCCCTTTCTAATTGATTTTCTCCTTTTCTTCTTTCCTTCCTCCAGTCCTTCGTTCGTTCTTCCCCTTTTTCTTTCTATTCCAACAAGAAAAATTAGCTTAGGTTTTATTATAGGCCAAGATTTACACTAGGTATTTACACTATATTAACTAGAATCCTTAGTCTAAAGGAGTTTATATATAGCTGAGTAAACAAAGAATTAGATACCTTTAAGATAGTGAGGAAAATACCGTGACAGAAATAACACGGTGCTACAGATGGAGGAGGAGCAGTGTTTAACCTTTATTCGAGAACTTGGGAAGGTTTTTATGGAGAAGAGTTACTGATATTGAGGTCAATGAGTTCCAAAAGCAATATATGGTAACTGGGGGGTGGTGGATAAAGAAGCCCAGAGGAAACTGAGAAATCGGATTCTTTTTCAAAGTTGTGAGCAGTTAAATAGGGCCAGAGAGAGCAGTGGTGAAAGACGCCCACAGAGGAGTTAGCAGATAATGGGTGACAAATGGGTGCGTGTGCACACTGATGGCTCTATTGGCAAATTGACTAACTGGAAACTGAAGTCCCTGGAATACTCTTCTTTCTGTATTTCCGGGTTGTGGTTGTCCTCTTGGGCCACTAAGTTGTGCTAGGTTGGGAGATGGAAGTGAGGTACCTGCATCACACTCTGAAGGTCATCATTCATGACAGGCAGTGACAGGCAATGAGACAGAAGGCTTTTCGTTTTTCTTTTCTGCTCTGCATGCCCTGTTCTTTTCGACTACTGACTCTGTAGCAATCCCCGCTGATCACCAGAAGCTTTGCGGTAAACTCAGAGGTAGGCGATAGTTGCTGACACCAAACAAATTCCCACAGACGACCATGTCTGACCCTTCAGGTTCTGCTCCAGCATCTGGGCAGGTCCAGCTCTGAGCTTCCCCCAAGCTCCAACTCACTCACATTCTCCTGAGCTGGTGAGTGACTTGTTTTGTTTTGTTTAGTTTTGTTTAGTTTTGTTTTTCACATTTTCCTTATTAGAACTTTACTTTTCAGTTTTTACCACAATTTTTATGATCTAATTTATTAATGCAGAATATTTTATAATTCTATTCTGCTTCCATTAATATAGTTGGTGATACTAAGAGTAGCTCTAGGGCAACATAACTTGGATAAGAAAGTGAAATGAATTCTTTGCATACTCTGATGAGGTTAAAGGGCATCAGTGACCATGTTGCAGGGGCACAGGAGGCACTGAGGGCCCTTCCCAAGCAGTGACAAAGCTCTTGATTAAATTTGCACCTGTGAGCACCTGTCAACATGTGCCTTTGGAAACCAACTCCATCATAGTGAATTTCACCAAAAATAAGTAGAATGGAATTAATTGGCTGCTTGCAAACATCCTAGAGATCTTGGAGGAAAAAAAACAAAACAAAACAAAACAGGTAAAATTGCATGGATTTAAAAATCTCAATTCTAGGTCCAAAATGTACCAGAAAGCTATGATTGCCCTAAAAGCAATCTGATCTCTAGCTACAGGACTGAGATTTCTATAAGCTGAACCTGAAGTCTAATCTAGTGGGTGGCCAGATTGCCATGAAAATTGGATCAGTGCAGCTAAGGGTGGGAGCAGGTGGGAAGGTACCTATGAACTGAGGACCTCAAACATTCTGCTAAGCCTCTTCTGCCCACAGAAACAGCCTTTTCAAATGTCTGAGGACATGAGCCAGCCCTTGCCTGAGAAAGCTAGAATAGCTTTCTTTGAAGTAATCACCTGAGGGGAGTCTTAGGATCATTCTTTGGGCCTCCTCTCACCAAATCTCATTGCTTCTAGTCCAGAAATTTCCAGATTTCCTCAACTGATGGCTACCTCAGCATCTCTAATGTTCTGCAGTGCCCTGGGCCAAATGAAATACCCAATAATTCTGTTCATGAAGTTTACCCCTCAATATTTATTGATTTATACATTTATTTATTTTTATTTTGTTATTACTTGAAAGAAAACTACACATAAACCAAAAGAAAAAATAATTGTACTTCATTTGTAAGCAACCACAAATATTTGCTAATGGCACGTGCACACCTAAAATCTCAATCTAGGAACACAGGACACCGTGGGAGGCTGCAGCATGATCTCATGCTGAAACTGGACGTACACCAAGCGAGTCGTTCCCATGGAGTCTGACAAACATTGACTATCTCTGTATTTTCCTTAAAATATCCTGTAGCACCCTTGTAAAGGTATTGTGGTACCCTGGGGCAGGTTGACGCACAGTCTGGAAACTGTAGTTTTAAACCTATAACCAGATTCAAGTCCAAGCATTTCCCAGAGAAACAGGAAAAAAGTGTGACCCAGGAGAAAATGAAGTGTATACAAAGGAGTTGCAAGACTCGGCCAATTTACATTGACAGAATTGGGAGCTACCCAGGGAAGGGAATCCTGAGTGTATTCGATTACGCCCTGCCCAAACTGCTCTTGGTGTAGACCACTCAGTTTAGGGTGTTTTGTTACATTTCCATCAATTACCAGAGACATTAGTAGAATCAGTAATGTTATTATACGATTTGTTTTAGCAGGACCACGTTGGCTTTAATCTGGAAGATGTATTGGAATCAGAGGGCAAGATAGGGCCCATGGGAATCAGTTAAGTCTCAAAGAAAAATGGTCAAGGGCATACTTAGGCAACAGTCAGCAAATATTCATCAGAGCAATTTGCCACCCATTGGAAATGTGGGATTGTCTTAGTCCTTTGAGACCACCATCACATAATACCTTTAGGTAACTCATAAACAACAGAAATTGGCTTGGCGTGGTGGCTCACATCTTTAATCCCAGGACTTTGGGAGTCTGAGACAGGCAAATCGCTTGAATCCAGGAGTTCAAGACCAGCCTGGGCAATATGGTGGAACCCTATCTCTACAAAAAAATTAGCCCCTGTGGTGGTGTGTGCATGCAGTTTCAGCTTTTGGGAGGCTGATGTGGGAGAATCACTTGAGCCCAGGCAGTGGAAGTTGCAGTGGGCCAAGATTGCTCCCTTGCACTCTAGCCCCAATGACATAGCCAGACCCTGTCTCAATGGAAGGAGGGAAGGGAAGGGGAGAGGAGGAGAGGGGAGGAGAGGGGAGGAAGATATTGCTCACAGTTACTAAACCTGCAAGTCCAAGACAAGGCACGAGCAGAATCAGTGTCTTGAGATGGTCTGTTCCTCATGAGTGATGCCTGCTGTGTCCTCAGGCAGGGAACGGATAAATAGGCTCCCCAAGTCTCTTCCAAAAAGACACTCATCCATTCATGGGGACAGAGCCCTTATGACCTAATCACCTCCTAAAGGCTCACTTGTTACGACCATTACACTGGGGATAAGGTTCCAGCATTGGAATTTTGGAGGGACACCAACATTCAAATCATAGCAAGAGTAAATGATTAGTCTTAGACTCTGCTCTCCAGGTTTACATTTGGCTAGAAAAATCAAGTATTAGACCACTAGATAAGCAATTCAGTTGATGTGGGGGACATTTTTAAATGGAGAATACATAGACAAAAGCAGTATAGATTTCAGTATTAGTAATGTTTAATCTGAGGAATTGATATGTAATCTGGGATCTTAAGATCAGAGACTTGAGGAATTGGCCCAATAAAAGATGCGGTGGAGTGCAGAGGAAGTGTGCTTGAGTCTTAGGAGAGCCTGGTGTCCCTGCAGCTGGGTGGGTGCAGAGCCACTTCTAAGAAAAGGGCATGCAGCAGTTTCTAAAAATCACTTCTGTGGAATTCTCATTTTCCCAAACATGCCAAGTGACTGAAACTTATGACTATGGTAGTTTTTCTGTGACTTGAGATCTTACTTAATAGTATGCAGACTCAGAGTTTTTGAGTGGATTGTATATTGGCTTTATTTCCTATCTAAATGAGTACAGGAATATCCTCTGTGTCCTTACCCATATGCCTTCTTGTCATATTAAAAATACTGGCAGTCATTTGTATGTCTCATCAATCTCCCCCATTAATTCACTCAGAGCTAGTGCTAGACAGCAGATGGGCAAAAATGTGCTCCAACTAGTCAGCCCCTCCCTGAAGACGGGGGCCGTTAGCATCCCAAGCCCAGGATTGTTAATTACCCGGTAGGGCTAGTAGATTGCGGCCTGCTTGGAAGACAGGAGGTTTTTAATGTCTGTGCTCACAGGTTTATGAAGCAATGAGTGTCTTCTCTTGGACCCTCCTGGTTCATGGTGTCTTTGGGCTTCTATTTCTTTCTCTAATCAGTGTAAGTGTTGTTTTGTGTCTTACCTTCTGTAGTGAAAGGGCACTTCAGCAAGTATTCAGGCATCCTCAGGTTGCATTCACACTCAACCTTCATATAAGATTGGAATGCATCATCTTAGCACTTAAGGAGCAGACTTTGGAGCTAAATAAGGGAAGAGGGAATGGGGTCAGGCTCTCCTAGTCCTCTCCATTCGGGAACCCAAATAGAGGAGATAGAGCTGCAAAGTTCTCACAGGAGGTTGATTACTTACAGACTAAATTTCTGAAAAAACAAAAAGTTCCACTTTGGGGAGAGCTTATGGGAAGTGTCCTATGCGCAAGACGCTGCCTTCATCCAAGATGATGACAGGCTGCTTGGAAGGACCTTTATCCGCTTCACTTAGGATACTCCCTGAGCTGAGAGGGGTTGAGTACTACAGTACTTTGTCACCTTTCCATCTCCCAACCCAGAAAAGCATCTCAATTATTTTTTCAGAGGTCAATCAAAATCAAGGGGAATGCTTGAATAAACCAGTTTACCTGAGAAGAATCACTGAGACTAGTTACTGTGGTGATAAATCAATCAGTTATTCAGTCAGGTTTTCTTGTTTGTTTGTTTTCCTCCTTCTAAAAGTATTTAAAGACACCTTGGTTGCCAGGCACTGACTCTGAATTAGTCACTGAGGGCCCAAGAGAATCCATTCATTGCTTCATTCAAAGCTCTGAGTGAATTAATAAGGGAGAGATTGATGAGACATACAAATGTGCCTTCATCCCTTCCGTGAGCAGCTTCCTATTATGACACACACACTTTTCATTTAATGAAAGAAAGAGCAGGCTGTACCTTGCTTGTATTCTACAATGAACTGAGAATTATTCACAAGCCAAGGGTTTGCTGTCTGAACTGCAGCAATCTGAGAGCACAGACAGTAGAAACTTTTAGTTCTGCATCTATGTGACTTTGATAAGCTCACAAAATATTCTCATCTTCTATTTCTTTAGCTGTATAATGAGGATAAAATAACACTTGTGTCATAGATTTGTGTTGTAGAGTGAATGAGATAATGCAATTAAAGTGCTTAGCATGGTGGCCAGCACAGGCAGACTGCTTAGTGAACACTAGTGTTGCTCTGATACACACAGATGCAAAGCACATTAAAACAACATGGTTCTCACTTCACCTTTGAAATGCACCCCATCTTTTGCATTGTTCCCTGATGGCTTTCATGAGCAGATGATTCTAACCCTTAGATTCCAGAGACTGATACCAAATACTGAGTCTTACTGAATGAGAAAATAGTAAGAACTGGTGATATGGTTTGGTTCTGTGTCCCCACCCAAATCTCACCTCGAACTGTAATCCCCATGTGTAAAGGGAGACAGGTGATTCGATCATCTGGGCAGTTTTTCCCATACTTTTCTCATGATTGTGTGAGTTCTCACAATATCTGATGGTTTTATAAAGGATTCTTTTTTGTTTTGGATTGTAGAAATTTATTAAAATTAGAAGATGTTGTTTAATTAATCTTCTTGTGCCATGAGACTCCATCAGGCTGTCTGCAAAGGCTACTGGGAGGCTGAGGATCACTTGAACCCAAGAGTTTGAGGCTGTAGAGAGCCTCAAAGGATCACTGCACTCCAGCCGGGGTGACAGAGTGAAATTCTTTCAAGGGGTAATTTAAAGGTGGATTCCTCCCCCTTTGCTCTCACTATCTCCTGCCACCATGTGAAGAAGGTACCTACTTTCCCTTCCGCCATGATTGTAAGTTTCCTGAGGTCTCCCCAGCCATGTAGAACTGTGAGTCAATTAAACGTCTCTCTGTTATAAACTACCCAGTCTCGGGTATTTCTTTGTATCACTGTGAAAAACTACTAACACAATTGGCAAACAAGCAAATGAATCCTAAATATATATAGCTTTTAAAAGAAGGCATTTAGAGAGCACATGATTGACTCATGCTTCTCGGGGCTTTCTTTTGGCCTCCAGGGGGAAGAAGGAAGAATTATTTGCTCTAAGCAATTGGGCATGCTTGTAGGATCAGACATAAAATTGGACCAGACATAAAATTGATCAAATGTCTGATTAGAAACTATTAGAGTAGAGGTTAAGTCAGTCTTAAGGCCAGCAGGGGCTAGGACATAGGTTAAAATCACACAGTACACAGACTTCGAGATTCGGGTCTTCTCTACTTCCCTTCTTCCCATGCTTCTCTCCTAATACATTGGATCACGTGTCACCTAGACCGCCTTCTGAAACTCAATACAACCTTCCTCATATAGCATTTGACAGTGATTCTCTTTCCCTAGTTTAAAATTAAATTTCATCTGTTTTGCCTCAGGCTTCTCCAAATTTTTATTAGCGCTCTGCTTCTCAGCCCTGTGGGAAGCCATATTTGGAGTTCGGGTTGGATTTCTGTGGAGGAGATGGGATGAAACAGGCAAGCCAGGAGGCTATCACAAGTGGCAAATCCTGGGACATTTGGAATAAAAGCAGATCACCAGAATATCTATGAATGTCAGAAGTTTGAACTAAAAGGGAGGTAGAAAACATTACGTATTTTACTATTTGGCTTGGTCTGGTTGGCCAGCAGGAAAGGTAGCCTGTTAAATGTACAGCCATCTCCCGAGAAGGCATCTGGGGAAGACAGCCTGATCTTCTCGTGGCCCTAGCCGGAAGAGGATCCTGGAAAGGCAATAAAGTCATCATAGGCAATGGAGGGATGGGATCAATAAAGGAGTCTCCTATATATCTGAATCATAAATTAATAATGAAAATAAAACACAGCATAATAAAAATGATTATTTCTTATATACTTACTGTCAAGTAGTATACCAACAGCTTTGGAAAATATTACTTTTTTTAACTTTTCCTCTATGAAGTATTGTGTGGACATTAGTCATACTCTCGATGTTTGGTTCTTGTGTATTTCCTGCACGTGTGAACCGACCAACCAGCTTCTCTCAGAGTTTCTTTGTAGCCATTGGAATAGTTATAGCCAATTGAGGAGAGAAGCTGTGTGTCATTTCCAAGCACGGGCAACTAAGAACAAGTGCAAAATTCTCACATGATGTGCAGTGGTATCTTTTTCTTTTTTTTTTTTTTTTAGATAGAGTCTCACTCTTGTTGCCCACGCTGGAGTGCAGTGGCACGATCTCAGCTCACTGCAACCCTCTGTTTCCCGAGTTCAAGTGATTCTCCTGCCTCAGCCTCCCAAGTAGCTGGGATTACAGGCGCCTGCCACCACGCCTGGCTAATTGTTTTGTATTTTTAATAGAGATGAGATTTCACCATGTTGGCCAGGCTGGTCTCGAACTCCTGACCTCAGGTGATCTGCCTGCCTCAGCATCCCAGAGTTCTGGGATTACAGACATGAGCCACCGTGACCAGCTATGCAGTGGCATCTTTGATGGAGGCAGCCTGGATCTCAATGTTACCATGCAGAAGGCAGGTGCTCTTGGGGTATTCTGACCCACTTTGGAGGTTAGGAGAGTAAGAAATGAACATTTATTGTGTTAAGTCACCAGGATTATGAGGTTTGTTTATTACAGCAGCAGAGCCTTACAGTCTCGAGTAATGTAAAAAGAAGCAGGCATGGTGCAGAGAGGGTAAAGAATGAGCCTAGGTCAGAGAGTTGGAAAATCGTAGGGCCAGGTTTTGAAATCAGGCTAGTATGACCCCCCATAGCCAAGTGCATAATTAATATATTCTCCTGGCTTCACTCAGAAAGGGGACCTGCTCAGTCTCCAGGAGTCAAACCAGAGCAAAAGCTTCCCAGGGAGCAGGTCCGCAGACACAGACAGATGGCTGCCCATGCACATATGCACAAGGCCCATGGGAAGGAGCGGTTCCAGCAGTTCCCCGCCTCCTCTCCCACAGTTTGGCGACCTCTCTCGTTGGTTTAAGCTTTTGGTATTTTATGTTTGTCTTAGAAATAATTTATAAAATATGAGTTTACATCACTTGCTGAGTGAATAGATTATAATAAACACGAGTACATTATTGCATGTTTATTGTAGCTTGGAAGCAGAAATAATAGTCAAAATATTGGAGTATCAGTGAAGTAGATATACAACCAATCAGAATAGACCATGGTTTGATATTTTAAGTACAGAATACCTTGTTTGATCCTGTGAGTACATACTGGTAGGGTGTCAGCACTCCTTAGAAAAATTTCAAAGTCATTACTCTGATGTTTATCCAAAAATAGCAATGGATATACTGAATATGTAGATCCAAACAGAAGGTCAATGACCGCAGGATAAACTTGACTTTTAAAAATTAGCTCGCTTTTTGTTAATTTTTAATATGAATATCTGATCATCTCTTGTTATTTTCTTGTTTATGTTAAAAGTCTATTGCAAGAAAAAACATTTTGTATAATTGACAATGTTGTTTTTTTGAATTCTTATTATTACAATAGTAGCAGCTTTGGATGTATCTGGTAAATATTAAATTGTTATGCATGTTGTCTCCAAAAATTTTGAGGAATATCTTAACTTCTTGTGTTAAATACATGGACATGTGAAACTTCAACACTGTGTGTGTGTTGTGAGTGTGTGTGTGTGTGTGTACACATACAAGCAGTCTATTTTGGAAGTACTTATAATTTAATATAGTAATTACATAACAATTTATCTTTTGTCACTTCAGAATGATCTTTATGTGATCAAATAGAGAGTAACATTTCAACCTAGCAATTAAAAAATAGTGTGGCGCTTTCTGAATGGAGAACCTTGTTCTGTGAGGCTTGGTATGAGAGCATTGCTGCTTCTCTCAGAGTCACCAGAAGTCCCTCTGGAATATGCCGGTGCCATCCATGCTGGTTGACCTTTACCATGTGCTTTTTTAGACTGGCAATGAGACCAGGCCAGGCAGGTGGCAGAGATTGGGTGTCATTATCTCCACGAACTTGGTGCTCACTGGGGAGGGTGAAGGGAGCCCTTGCTTTAGCCTTGCCTGGATCATATTACATAAACAGAATTTGGCTACCTTCTTCCATAGGAGCATCTGCTCTACGAATGGTCCCTGGTGTGCCCATTTTGTTTTGTCCAAGACAGTGATCATGAGTAATGGATCGGGGTGAGCCTGCTAATGCATGATGTAATTGTCAGAGGGATTTAATTATCAGCACATTACATATGGGATTATTGTTCAGTGCCGTCTCCAGCTTACTCTCAGGCAATTTAGAATGAGCATGAACCACAGGAGGGGGAGTCCTCCAAAAAGTCACCAGTAATACATTTGCTTCTCTCTTACCTAAGAGCTTGGAATAACCATGACTTATTTTACTTGCTAATTTTAATAGAAAATCTATAATAGATTTCTGTTCCTTATGCATCATCTCATCTCTGCATAAAAGCCATTCATCTATCATGCAAGGCTTTTTGCAAAATACTGAGTGTTGAGGACATTCACTCATTGAGTGCTAGCCACTCAGGCACGGACTCTGTAAAAGCAATAATTATCAGACATACTTTTATTCTTCTGGCAACAGGCCCTGTGAATAATGAAGTACAGCTCTCTGGTTTTAAGATGGGTTAAAGAAAGGCATAGTGAAGCCGTCAAATTATACCTTTACCTAACAAACTAAAATAATTATTGATATCAGTTATTGAGATCAATTAATTATCAGATTATTTGTAAAACACAGTAGGCAAAATGCTGTACTTACTGTAATTGAAGACAATTTATTTTAAGTTGAATGTTATATACTAAACTAGCTATAACATATAGTTGTATAGGTATTATACATATATTAAAATACTTGCATTCATAATCATGAAATCCATTATATGGATGAGGGAACAGATTCAGGGATGTTAGGTAACTTCTCAGGGACATGCAATAACAATTTATATAAAAGAAGTAAAGACAAGGCTAGGTGTGGTAGCTCACGCCTGTAGTCCCAGCACTTTGGGAGGCCGAGGTGGGTGGGTCCACTGAGGTCAGGAGTTTGAGACCAGCCTAGCCAACATGGTGAAATCCCATCTCTGCTAAAAATACAAAAAAAAACACTTAGCCGGCCATGGTGGCCGGCACCTGTAATCCCAGCTACTCAGGAGCCTGAGGCAGGAGGATCGCTTGAATCTGGGAGGCGAAGGCTGCAGTGAGCTGAGATCACGCCACTGAACTCCAGCCTGGGTGACAGAGCAAGATTCCATGTCGAAAACAACAACACCACCACCAAAAAAAAAAAAAAACAAAGTGAAGACAAAAGTCAGAGATTTAGATTAAAGATTGTTAAAGATTAAGGAAGTTAAGGAAGTAGTTAAGGAAGTGAAATATATACGATGTATTTTTTTTAACCTATCTGATTAACAATTAACCTGTCAGCTCTGGGATTCAGAGTTTCTGCTTCACAATCTACAGGGTTCCCAGCCATGTTCAGGGTCCAGCAGCCTGCACAGTGGAACCACTTCATTCTCATCTGTCCTCCGCTTGAGCTCTCCACTTGAGCTCTACATTCTGCTCCCGCACCGACAGCCCCGCACCCCACTTCTCACACAGGCTTCCTTCTATCCACGTTTGCCAAGACCCTTTCTCACACCACTCCATTAGTGTTCTCCTCTCCGTTAAGATTAGGAAAACATTGTTAGCAACACTATTGGGTATACACTTTCGCTTTATAAATTATTAAAATTATGTTCTCAAAAGAATTTCTAATTCATGATAATATAAAAATATTAACCTGAATTTTAAAAAGCTTTATGAGTTCAGTTTTCATTTTTAAATGGCTATAAATACACAGAAAAATAAGTTTATTTTTAAGTTATTCTAGATTATAGCATTTATATTTCTACAATAAACATGAACTATTTTATAAATAATTTTTTAAAACTTTCTTGCTTCCAATATTTAATAAAACTGGAAAGCAATTTACTTGATGTGAAACCTGATAATTTTCTTATATCTTTCTGATAGATATAACTATGTATCAGTGTATGTATATATGCATGTGTGTGCTTATGTGCATTAGCTGTAGTTGTCTGATAGCTGTATGAGGAAAATCTGATATTACATAAACTAAGGATTTTTTTTGTTAAATCAGAAACTACTTGACCTGACCCGTAATTGTAAATTTTCTGTATAATTCACAAGTCCAACATTCAAATGATTATTTAATTTAGATTTACATAAAATTAACTCTTCGTTTTGGAATAACTTCCTTGTGTTCTTTAAAAATCAGATTTGAAAGATAATTATCATTTTTTTGGCATACAAATATTTTTACATTGTTCTTTTAATATTTAATATTGACCTCATATTCCTTTTTAACTGAAGGTATATTGTATTTAAATTATTTCTTATTAGAACTCATGTTTCAAGTTTCTTTTTTTTGTTTTTTTGGGTTTTTTTGGCTATAATTCAGTTTCTCATTTGTGAGCACCAGAAAAGTAAAGTCTACGTTTTAATCATTTTTAGTTTTTCAACATCAAATAGACTTCCTGATATATAGTCAGCATAGGTTGATTTTGGATTTTGTTTTCTCTTCATCAGTCAAAAGTTTGTGAACAAAATAAGACCAGTTCCATGTCACTAATTATTACATGTCATTAATCTTCAGCTTTCAAAATCATGCATTCCTTTTTTTCCCCAACATTTTTATGTGTCATCATTTCTGCAACCTAAGTCTTCCTCATTGGTACTTCCTTATCCTCCAGGAACCGCTCCGATCTGGGGTAAGAATGCTGGATGAAATTCTAGATGATCTGAAGCCTCACCACTGACTTGCTATATGATTTGGGCCAAGCTAATCTCTCTGAGCTGCAAATCATCTGGAAAGGTGATATTAACGTATTTTTACCTAAACCCCCACATTCTTAAAGGTATACAATAAGTTAATGTTTATGAAAGAAGTATTCTAATCCTAAATACGTTATATAAATACAAATTTTAGTATCTTATTTTATGCCAATATGTAATTTAATTGTTGTTCTTTTTGAGTGTTTGAAATTATCAAATGTATTATATTGCACTGTTTTATCCTATCTGTACAATAATCACATTATTGTGATAATGTAAAATTTAAATCTTTTTTGTTATGTATCTTTTCTATTATATGATTGTAACATAACTTTTATTCTCACAAATTCAATACTTTCAGCCAAATCTTTAGGCACCTTCTAGTTTCTTAGGATATGTGTGTGTGTGTGTGTGTGTGTCTGTCTGTGTTGTGCATGTGTGCATGAGTGTTCTTTATCCTCTTACAAACTTAGAGTGATTTTTTATGAAAACTATAATTAAGGGGCTTCAGCAATTTATTTTTTATTTTTTATTTTTTATTTTTTTGAGACGGAGTCTCGCTCTGTCCCCCAGGCTGGAGTGCAGTGGCCGGATCTCAGCTCACTGCAAGCTCCGCCTCCCGGGTTCACGCCATTCTCCTGCCTCAGCCTCCCGAGTAGCTGGGACTACAGGCGCCGCCACCTCGCCCGGCTAGTTTTTTGTATTTTTTAGTAGAGACGGGGTTTCACCGTATTAGCCAGGATGGTCTCGATCTCCTGACCTTGTGATCCGCCCGTCTCGGCCTCCCAAAGTGCTGGGATTACAGGCTTGAGCCACCGCGCCCGGCCGGGGCTTCAACAATTTTTAAAAATCATTTTCCAACTTCAGGAAATATTTTCTGTTGAGAGAGAGAGATTGAGGATATCATTCTATTCTATTTTTATAAATCACTAGTTACAGAAAATTGTTTCCAACTTTAGATATTCCCTCAATAATAGGGTGAAGTTAAGAGAGAAAAGCTCGAAAATCAACAGAAGGATGTATTTGGTATTACCAAATGGCTTGCTTTTTGTAAGGGCATCCTCCAAAGTCACGGAGAGGTCACCTGTAACACTAGGGTGTATTTTTCTGAAGACGTTGTGCTGTATTAAGGATGGCTCAGCCAGAAACTTGGTATCTCCTTCCCGTTCTTTAACTAAGTAGCTGTGAGATCGCTGGTAATATAATTAGTCTTCCTGGGTTTTGACTGATTTATCCAAAAAATGAGAAGACTGGACTACACAGTTCTAAAAGTCCTTTCAATTCCAGCAATCTAATAATAATTCTATGACTACTTTAGGGCAAACAGTTTTTTTTTGTTACAATAATCCATTAAGGCCCCAAATGACTCTCGGATGCAAGCCTACTGGTAACCATTGTCTTTGAATATTTCTATAGATAGGGGCTCACAAGGTGACTTCCTACCATCTCAGAGCCAGTCAAGGAGAGACACAGGTTTGGAATCAGTTGGTAATTCCATTTCATGGGCTAAATTTATCTGTTCTTTTAAGAATTTTTTCTTTTATAGTATGAGAATGTCACATCTGAGCACACAAAAAAAATGGGCTTGAAATGCTATTCACTTTGATATTAAAAATCAAGAGTTTTTTTAAATCCCACAGAGTGAAAAGTAGAGCCCCGGTAAAAATGTCCACATTTGACCTTGGAAAATTGGTCTGTGTCCTCAATGGCCTATTTTTTGTCTATTAAACAGGGAGTAAAGTCCTCCTTCCTCATAATATTTTTCCAGAAGCAACCATCTAAATAACAAATTGACTTGATATAATACAGTGAACACCAACAAGCACAGTGAGGAGGATGGAGATGGATCATCTCCCTTAGGTCTGCATGCTAATTCTCAGTTCTATTTTGCCATGTGCAAATCAAAACAGCCATCTGATGATTACCTTGTCACTTCAACAAACATTTATTTGAGTATTTGCTATGTACCAGGTACTGTGTTGGTGATGGAATTAGGAGTTCTGTCCTCTAGAAGGTCATGAATATATAACCCTCATTTATCAAAGTTCATAGTCTCATCCAAGCTCTTAAAGCCCACACATACTATTTCATGAAACATTAATTTGGTGGTAGGCATCTCTGAAAAATCACGAAGTATTGAGACAGAAATATCCAGAAAGAAAGAAAAAAGAGAATGTAAGTTTCTAATATGCATTCAAAGTCAAATTCAAGAAAAGAATTAAAAATATAATCCACAGAGCCATAAAAAGGGATGAAATCATGTTCTTTGCAGCAAGATGGATGGAGCTGGAAGAATTAAGCTAACCAAATTAATGCAGGAACAGAAAACCAAATATCACATACTCTCACCAATAATTGGGGGCTAAACTTTGGGTACTCGTGGACATAAAGGTGGACCCAGTAGACATAGGACACATAAAGGTGGACAAAGGGCTCAGGGACAACCCTGAGTAAGGGTTGAAAACTATTGCTCAGTATCTGGGTGATGAGATCAGTCACACCCCAAACTTCATTTTCATGCAATATAACCAGGTAACAAACCTGCACATGGACCCCCTGAATCTGAAATAAGAGTCAAAATTACTACAAAAATAAATAATAAAATAAAATATGTATAAGAAATTAGAAAAGGGGAAATACATTCTTTCCAAATTTATCTTAAATAGCATCCTGCCTAATCGTGGAATGCAAGAAAGGATGTTGGCTATTACAGCTATTCAGTGTTTTCCAGACGTTCTGGCCAGTGCAGTAATATGTAAAACAAATAGGCCAGGCTCAGTGGCTCATGCCTGTAATCCCAGCACTTTGAAAGGCCAAGGCAGGTGGATCACGAGGTCAAGAGATCAAGACCATCCTGGCCAACATGGTGAAACCTCGTCTGTACTAAAAATACAAAAATTAGTTAGGCATGGTGGCACACGCCTGTAATCCCAGCTACTCGGGAGACTGAGGCAGGAGAATCACTTGAACCTGGGAGGTGGTGGTTGCAGTGCGCCGAGGTTGTACCACTGTACCACTCCAGCCCGGTGACAGACTGAGATTCCGTAAAAAAAAAAAAAACAAAAACAAAAACAAAAAAAAGCACAAATAATAATAATAATAATAAACAAATAAAAAGTATCACAAAGAATGAAAAGAAAAAAAGAAATAAGATCTAAACAGAAAAGAATGAGGCCTCCTGCAGATGGTGCTGAGTTGACCTGTGCATGGTCAACATGGTCTTCCTCTGGATTCAGGACTTTCTTGCCTTCTTGTGCTTTGAAAGACGAGTTCAACAAAGTCGATCAGGCCAACAGGACTGACCATGTTCACAGTATCTGTTGAGCCTGGTCAATATTTAGAGACAAAATCCCTACTGGGCATCGGGGAAGGAAAGGGAAGCTGTTACTGTTGTTGTTATACCTGCTTGTAAAAGCTTAATTATTATTAGATCAGGATGTTATTATTTACTAAAAATTAATGTAACATGAAAAAACATTTATTACAATGCATGTTGATTTACTTAGTCAAAGACGATAACAAACCTTCCTTCAGTACTAAGGAACCATCTATGGATTATCTCATTTAATGCTGACACAATTCTATGATAGAAGATCTGTATCACCATTATTATCACCATTTCATCAATTACAAAAAAAAAATGACATGACACTGAGGGAAGATAAATAACTTGCATCATGTCTAACTAGTAGTTAGTGACAAAATAGTGATTCAAATTAAGAACTGCCTCTGGTCCCCATCACTAATCATTATCCTAGGCTGCCCTGTCTCACCAGACTTGAAGTTTCACTCGCCTGGTCTAGTATTACTGTGGTTTCTGCCATCTTCCTTACCCTGCAAGACACTGCAAAGTTCAGATTATTTAGCCACAATGGTGTCTTCTTCCCTTGCACTAGAGAAGAAGCACCAGGCAGCTGAATCTACTCTGTCCTCAACAAGAGTACAGCCGATGTGTGAGTCAAACCCTGAGAGAACATTAGGAGCACACTAAATGATTGATGAGGCTGGAGCTTGGTCCTAGAAAAAACATAAAGTCTTGACTTTCTGGGTCAAGATCAACAGGAGTTAATGAGAAGACAAAGCATGGAACTCAGGTAAGGAAGTGACCTCGTGAATTCTCCTACTGCTAACCTACTTGGGCACTTTCATAAAGCAAGTGCTTCTGTTGGTCTTCAAGTTAATTTCCAAGTTGGTACCATGCCTAGTTATGTATTCCAATGCTTAGCCTTAGGAAACATTTGCAAACTTGCATCTTACGCATGGTCCAGGGCAAGGGTTTTAGAATCACAGAGCTCAAGTCTCAAGCCCCAGCTTGGTTTCTTACTGAAAAGGTGACTTTGGTGATGCAACTTTCCCTGATAATTTACCTCGGCCTCAGAATGCTCATAGTATTGGGGGTAATTAATGAGAAGATGCAGTTTGACTTTTGTGTCTATGACATCTCAATTTATTTCCATTTTCCCCTTCCTTGTGATCTCAATACCAACTATTCTAAGCATGTGATCTTTTGAGATAAGAGTTTCTGAAAACAGACAGGGAAAAATATTCCTTGACTCAATATTTAAGTATTAAGAGACTACCCTCTATCACAAGCTGGGCTAGATGAGTGGAGGTCAGTGACGATTAGTCAGGTGAGGTCCCTAATCTCGTTGTCCTCATGGAATAAAGTGCAGATGACCAAGTTCCTTCCTTTGGGAAGAGTTTATTTTAATGGAATAAAGTGGAAATCACCAATTTCTCCTTTGAGTATTGTAGTGGATAATGTGTCCTCAGTTTGGCAACTCTTAACCCTGTGTCATATCTCAGCTCATTCCTGCCTTCCAGAAGTCTTCCCTAAACCTGCCATGAACATAGGACTCTACTATTGTAATTAATTGAGCTTCATTGCCTTGTGTTTGCTCACCTACCTGAATGCATGATTTTTGAACTCAGATCTGCCTGTCCAAACTCATTGTTTACTGCTTCCCTTCATACAGTTTATTCTCCACAGAAGCTGACAAGATCTGAAAAAAATGTACACATTGAAGAATGAATGAGTTAATTTATGAATGAGGGAAGTAATAGAGGAAAGAGGGAGAGAGGAAGGGAAGAGAGACAGAAGGCTGGGTCTTGGCCAATGTTCTTTCCGCTTCTTTAAAATATGTGCTCTGTTTGCAAAAGTCCAGGAGAGAACATTTCACGTTCGTTGCACTTCGTAGGTGGTTTTGTTTGTTTGTTTCATATTTTGTCTAAAAAATTAGGACTTAGATAATATTTTTAAAAAGTACATTCCCTTGTGGAAGATAATTCTCTTCAATTTTCTTTCTTCAAATGTCCTCTTCTTTAGTTCCCTTTTCATACACTCCCATATTTTCTATTACATGATCATTTATTAAACAGTAGAGACGTGAAAAGAGTGTGGGGTTTGGAAACAGACGAGAAAAGTATTTTAAATATAAATCTATCCCGTTTTAGTTATATGACTGAAGGATAGTTATTTACCTTTCTAAGCTACATTTTGTAAATTATATAACTGACAAACATTTTAACTCTAGAAAAAACATAAAATCTTGACTTTCTGCATCCAGGTCAACAGGAGTTAATGAGAAGACAAAGCATAGAACTCAGGTAAGGAAGTGACCTGGTGAATTCTCCTACTGTTAACCTACTTGTGCACTTTCATAAAGCACAAGTAAAGGTTCAATGATATAATTCATGAGGAGTTTCTCTGATTTTGAATGTGCAGTAGATAGTAGATTACTGTTCAGAAAAATTTGTTGTGTTGTCAATTTTGTCACTATTAATATCAGGAAGATAGTGACCCTGTCCTCCAGCAATGCACAGGGGCACGTATAGAAAAATAAACCATCCATCGCTATATTCACACTATATCACAGGTGCTAGTGGCTGCCCTGGTTTCTGCAATATGTGATTTTTAATGTGGTACCACAGACTCAGACTGGTTTATAAGAAGACAGCCGTACCCTAAGTGATGATGTACCTCTATGTCCTGATTTACAGATGTGAGCACAGAGAGGAAAGATTGCACAGTGGCCTCACGCCGGACACCAGGCCCTGGACTCCAGATTTTCCAGAAGACTAGGATGCTTTTCATCTTCTCTCATCCCACACACCATCTTCTCTTACGGTGATGAACTCAAGTTCACAGACTTCATCTTTTGCAGGTGCGCAAAATGTCCTTCTCTCATTACTGCAGCAGCCTTCTCAGTGGCCTTGGTCCTGTGCCTGTCAGCCTAATTGATGCTAACTGATGCAATCCGGCTGCAGTTGCTAGAAGCTTAATTTGTCCTCTGAGCACTTTCCCTGCGCTCCTTCCTGCTGCTGCTTTAGCACCAAAATGGGTGGATTCGGCACACTTAATTCCCCACACCCGATTGTGCTGTCATCCTACACGGGTTCTATGATCCTTTTAAGCCTCCTGACTGTAATTGCATTTCTAATTTTATATCTAAGTATCACTATTTTAATGCTACAACTTCGGATTCATTTCACGTGAGAGATTAGCAGACTGCTTTGTAAACCAGACAACGTCGAAGTCTATAGGATCCTTTTTCGATTGATTAGAACATTTCATTCTCTATTTCTTTCTGAATTCTAAATTTTTCTTCTCCCAAACAACCAGCAATTATACTGAATATTTGTGTTAGAAAATCAAGAATTTCTTAGCATTTGAAACTCGGTGGTTAACCAGTAAGAAAGGAGCCCTGGATGCACTAAACTTATCAAGGTAGCTAAAAACATGGATCGTTGTACATTATCTCACTTCAGAAATGTTGAGAGGAACTTTTTAAATCAAAATATTACACTACATGTAGCATCTACTTGTCAAGACACTATGATTAGAATGACTGCCTTCTCATAATTATGCTTATGACTTAATCTTATTTCTATTTTACTAGATTTATTTGAGGATGCAAGAGCACTCGAATTTCTTTTCTTTTTTTTTTTTTTTTTTTTGTTTTGAGACAGAGTCTCACTCTGTCACCCAGGACCCAGGCTTGAGTGCAATGGCATGATCTTGGCTCACTGCAACCTCTGCTTCCCAGGTTCAAGCGATTATCCTGCCTCAGCCTCCCATGTAGCTGAGATTACAGGCACCTGCCACTGCACCTGGCTAATTTTTGTATTTTTAATAGACACAGGGTTTAACCATATTGGTCAGGCTGGTCTTGAACTCCTGACCTCATGATCCACCCGCCTTGGCCTCCCAAAGTGCTGGCATTACAGATGTGAGTCACCGCACCTGGCCTTTTTTTTTGAGACGGAGTCTTGCTTAGTCGCCCAGGCTGAGTACAGTGGTGCGATCTCGGCTCACTGCAAGCTCCACCTCCCGGGTTCATGCCATTCTCCTGCCTCAGCCTCCCGAGTAGCTGGGACTACAGATGCCCACCACCACGCCCGGCTAATTTTTTGAAATTTTAGTGGAGACGGGGTTTCACCGTGTTAGCCATGATGGTCTCAATCTCTTGACCTCGTGATTCCCCGGCCTCGGCCTCCGAAAGTGCTGGGATTACAGGCGTGAGCCACCATGCCCAGCTCCAAATTTCATTCTTTCAACATGAACACTTACTGAATTTCTACTGTTTAGCAGGAAATTAGCTACGGCATTGAATATGCAGACACAAAAATGGACAATTCATAGACTTCATATAAATTGAATTTCGTAAGTTTCCAGTGAAATTCCCTAGTTAGGATTTCTCAAATCATTTCCACCCAACCATCCACTCCTTCGTTCAGTTCGTGTTTGTCGACAGCCTGGTGTACATGGGACTCTGTGTTGAGAGCCTCTTCTTTCTGGGAAACAAAGAACAGGCCCGAATGTGAGGCAAGTCCTGAAGTTCGTGTTCTCAACCAAGGAACGAGAAAGAGATGAGCAGGGCCCTGAAAGGGACGCACAGTGGTTTGGAGGCCTAACTTAGGTAGTTGGCTTTCTTTCTAACTCTCACAAATTTAGATTTCACAAATTGGGAAAGTGACCTCTCAAAATAAATAAATAGGAGAAATTATTTGTCTTCTCTATAAAATTATCTTCAAAGATTTAAAAAGTATATATCCATGAAATAACGTGAGTGTTTATTTCGCTGGGCTAATTACAGTGCTCTCACCTCATCAAAGTCAGCAAAAGCAGTGCAAAATCAGCTTCTTTAACAACCTTTGAAAGAAAGTGCCTATTCGTCTAAAAATTCTGTATTTTTGACTTTTCACTAATTTCACCTGGTATCACCCAAATGATCACAATAAGCCAGTGCTTAGACCAGGCTGTGTATAAAGTGACATGCATAAAAGTCTGGAGCCCAGATTTACCCTGAGAATAGTATTTATCAGCTGGGTTCTAAAAGGAGTCTTAATGAACCTCATCCTCGCACATTTCCCCCAAATGTCTCCATTGGCCTTAAACCCAGGTAACTGTCAAGAGAAACCAACTCAAGAATCCAATTCGTCCCAGGCGTTTGTGGAGTGTTGACCACACCTGACAGTCCTTTAGGGTCAGTAATGAGGGTGAAATCAGCTCCCACGGACAACACCTTCTAGAGCTGGACCCGGCATGTGGTGAGCGTTAGCTCTTGTTGCTAATGTCCTCATCTATAAAGGGGAAGGACACCCTCCTCCTGCGTTTCCTCTGAGGGCAGATCTCCTTTGAAGCTCAGAAGAGAGGTTTCTGGAGGCTGACGGGTGATGCCAGCCTCCCCTGAAACTCCTCAGCATGCTCCCTTGCTCCCCGGGAGGGCTCACCATAGCAATGGGTCCTACCCTGGGAGGTGTCTCGAAGGAGGCACATCTGATGCCCCATGATGACAGATTCGGGATTTATTTATTGTTACTCATTTATTTTATTTCATTTCTCCTTCGAGGCAGCCCTCAGCACCCTGTGAGGAGTGAGGGGCGAGGGTAGGGCCTGGGTGCTCCGCTCCTAGCCCCCGTGTGACCGAATCACAGGATTTCCTAGACAGCTGACATACAGGCAGCCATGTGCCCCAGCTGGCTTCAGGGGCTTGGGCCCAGCAGGCTCCTGGCGCCAACGTGGCCAGCTCCCAGGGCCCAGCTGGTCTCCGGAGGAGGAAAACAGAGACAAGGTAAGACGTCCCAGGTGGCAAGAGCCTTTCCATGAAAGCAGCCTGATGACATCAAATCGATTTTCATTGCCTTGTTTCCTGAAAGTGAGCTCAAGGCAGGAGGTAGAGTTGTGCTCCAGGTGTGAGATGGTTGTGACAGGCCAGTGTTAGCAGACGAGGGCAGAGCTGCCCGTCGCTCCCCAGCAATGGGCCACGCATTGGCCTACTTCCATGATTCTCAGCCTCAACACCAGGGACATTCGGGGCTGGATAATTCTCTGTTGGGGGCTGTCCTGTGTGTTGTAGGGTACCAGTCAGCACCTCTGGCCTCTACCCAATAGGTGCCAGTAGCAACCACCATTATTGACAATCAAAAAGAAAACCAAAAATGTCCAGATATTACTACATTTTCCTAAGGAGACAGGCAAAATCACACCCCGTTTTAGAACTATTGCATTAGAAATCAGATTTCATGATCCAGCAATCCCACTACTGGGGATATATATCCAAAGGCAATCAGTATGTCAAAGAGAGACCTGCACTTCCATGTTCAATGCGGCACTAGTTACAATATCAAGATATGGAATCAACCCAAGTGTCTATCAACAAATGAATGGATTTATCAATAAATGTGGCATATGCCACAATAGAACACTACTCAGCCTTCAGAAGATGGGAAAACTGCCATTTGCATCAACACGGATGAACCTGGAAGACATTATGGAGGTGTAATAAGCCTAGTACAGCTAGACAAATACTGCATGATCTCACTTGTATGTGGAATATATTTAAAAGTGGGACTTAGAGAGTAGAAAGATGGTTACCAAGGACAGGGATGGAGAATGGTTGGGAAAATATTGGGCAAAAATAAAGGAAAAAATGAGATTTCCTTTTTGGCATAAACCAATGAGTTAAACATCCTTTTCCCCATTATATGAATTATGATTAAATAGTAATAGTAGTAGTAGTAAGTGGAGGAGGCAGTCGTAGTAATAGTAGTAGTCGTGGTAGGAATAGTAGTAGTAGGAGTGGTAGTCGTAGCAATAATGGTAGTAGTGGCAGTAGTAATAGTAGTAGTAGTGGTGGTAGTAGTAGTGGTAGTAGTAGTAATAGTAATAGTGGCAGTAGTAATAGTAATGGTGATGGTAGTATGAATAGTGGTAGTAGTGGCGATATTAGTGTTGGTAGTAATAGTAGTGGTGATAGTAGCGATAGTAGTAGTAATGGTAGTAGTAGTGGTGGTAGTGGTAATAATAATAGTGGTCGTAGTGGTAGTGATACTGGTGGTGGCAGTAGCAGTACTACTAATAGTAGTAGTTGTGGTGGTGGTAGTTAGAGTAGTAGTGCTGATAGTAGTAATAGTAGTGGCTGTAGTGGTAGTAATAGTGGTAGCCGTGGTGGTGTTAGTAATAGTAGTAGTAGTGCTGATAGTGGTAATTAGAGTAGTAGTAGTGGCTGTAGTGGTAGTAATAGTGGTAGTCGTGGTGGTGTTAGTAGTAGTAGTGCTGATAGTAGTAATTAGAGTAGTAGTAGTGGTTGTAGTAGTAGTAACAGTGGTAGTAGTGGTGGTGGTATTAGCAGCAGTAGTGGTGGTTGTAGTAGTATTAATAGTAGTAGTGGCAGTAGTAGTGGTGTTGGTAGTAGTAATAGTAGGAATAGTAGTGGTAGTAGTGGTAGTGGCATTAGCAGTAGTGGTGGTAGCAGTGATAGTAGTAATAGTGATAATAGTGATAGTAGTGGTGGTAGTAGTAATATTAATAATAACAGTAGCAGTAGTAGTAGTAACAGTAGCTAACGCTAATTAAGAGCAGCAAGCTTTCTGAAAAGGTGGCCCCATGAACTCACAAGGGCCTCACAGTGGCCTTGTGGCACAGACGCTGAGATGGAGGGTGATTCCGGTGTTTTGCCTCCAAGGTATCATTCCCACTTTTACAGAGGCCTTCAAGGTGCAACACAAAACAAACAATTTTACATATCATGGAAGAGCCAGCGAGGGAGGGCTCAGGACAGAGAGTGTCTGCTGGCTGACTTCATTTCAGAAAATACTCCTTGTGCATCTATGCCTGAGGGTTTGTGCTAGGTTATTGGGAGGTACAGAGACGGCATAGTGCTGCTCCTGTCCTCTAGGAATTGACTAGAGTTCAGCAAATGGAAATGTGGACAAGTAACCACATATATTGTTGAGGGCAATGTCCTTTCTCATCAGAAGTCACCTGGAGATAGACAGATACGGATATGAATGTAGTCCTTGGTCAGAGTTCCCCAATCTGGGCACTGTGGGCATCTGGGGATGAATGACAATTTGTTTTAGAGTTTGCCCTGTGTATTGTTGGATACTTCTCAGTATCTCTAACTTTTACTACTGGATGCCAGTACCACCTTCTCACCAACCCCCCCGCAAGTTATGGCAACCCAAAATGTCTCAGATGTTGCCAAATGTGCCCTGGGGTGCAAGGTTGCCACTGGTGGATGGCCCAGATCTGGGAGACATGCAGAAAGGTCTCTATGACAGATACAAACCACAGCGCTCGTCTCCAGCTGGCCTTACTCCATCACACCCCAGTGGAGGAGGCTGCGGGAGAGACACAGAACTTCCCTTCCCTCCCCGGGTCTCAGGACATGCAGGCTTCCTGGCGCAGAGGACAGCGGGTGATTGTTCACTTTAAAGTCATCAAAGCAGAACCAATGGCAGTAAGCAAGAAGCCCTTTTCTCTCATTGAATTCCATTTTAATTGTCATTGAGAAAATCAAGAGAACAAACTAGGAAAAGGTAAGACACATGGGAGAAGCATACAGCGGGAACACAGGCACGGATTCCTTCATCATTAGTCATGAGTGCGAAGACTGAGATACACATTATTTACCAAGTAGACCACAGGTGCTGGGAGCACACGTGAATATTTGCTGTACTCATTCTCCAAACACGCTGTGGACTGAGAATGAAAAATATGCTTTTGGAATAAATTAATGTTTGTCATTCTGGAATATTTTGTGCTTATGAGGAAAATGTCATTTTTTTCACATTTGAGAAGTTTTTACCTTATCCAGCACTGCATGTCTTTAACTGCTTGTAAATATAGAAGTACTATCCACTTTATATCTCTTTTAAAATAATTATTCCAAAGCCCTGCCCTGTACCTTCCAGCTGGTAAGTTGATATTTAAGGCACACTTAAAAAATAAAATACACGAGGACACTAGACTGTCTTTGATAAAAACAAGCTGCCCACATAATACACTTTGTACGAAAGAGAAAGGATTAATAAAAAATGCCTCCCCCACCTGCCTACCGCAGCAGGGGAGGTATTTCTCTGGGTTAAGTCATTGCAGATGGTCCCATAGAAACACAAATATGTTACTCAGAACAAGATAATGCATTAATCAACACATTATCACCAAGTTATTAATGAGGTAAGCCAATTAGGACATTCACTCACTCAACATTTACTGTAGGATTACCATATGCCCACTGCTGGTTAAGTGCTGAGAGCACAGAAGGAAAGCAGACGTGAGCCCTTGTCTCCAGGAGGACACAGTTTGCTGAGAAAGATAAACTTATAAACATATAAGCTGCAGTTGTGACATAACACGCTTCAGCTTCAACTGTTGATTTCCCTCGAGTGCTGTTGTCAATCCCCTTCTCAGGAGGACCACATCAGCGCTTCCCAGCCTGGCTGCTTATCAGAAGCACCTGGGCGCTCTTTAAATCTACAGATGTCCAGCCTTCCCAGCAACCCCAGACAAATTAAATCCTAATCTCTGGAGTGGCTGGGAAGCAGCAGAAGTTTTAAACTTCCCTGGGTAATTTTGTTGCACAGTTAGGATTAGAAACCACCATTCTACTTCTTTCCCTTGGATAATTATACCCCAAGGCAAGGCTTTAATTTCTCTGTTTCCTAATCTTGCCTAATCAGTAGAATTACAGTGATGACAATTACTGTAATATAATTTCTCAGGGCTCTCTCTAGAAGGACTGATTCAGCTTGGGTAAAAACTAAGAGATCTGCATTTTTGGAAAAGGCTGTATGTGATTCTTAGGATGAAAGTTTGAAAATAACCGAGAAACATACGTGTAGCTTCAGAATTGACTTCATCTGCTCATTGCACTGACTGCTTTTTCCCACACATAAGACCAATCCAAGCTGCAAACTTGTCCTGGAACACTCATCAGAGTCCTGAACTAACAAATGATTCTATCAAAACACCTCTCCTCTCTTCCATTCTCATCCAGACATCTAGGGGAAGCTCTCTACTCCTCTGTTGGAGCTTCTCATCTCATAAATTCCCCAAATAATAGGAAAGTCCACAACCCTCAGCGTGTGGCTGGAGCCAGCTCTTCCAACTCGTGATGCGTTCATTTCTTCCCAACTCTAAGCTCAGTCAAACTGGTGGCTTTAATTCATCAAGGGTGGAAATAGTTACACCTCAGGAATTGACCAAGACCACAAATTACGACTCTTCTTTCTTTCAGATAGCTGGTACTCAAACATTTACCAGCAAACCAGTGGCATTCACCCATTTTCCTCAAGGGAGAAGAGACACTAGTCTTGCTGTGATACACTCAAGCAGAATCTGGAAAGACTTCAGATTGAGTAAATGCTCAGAAAGGTAAGAATAGGATATTTGATATGGTGTGGTTAGAAAATAAGTCAAACTTCTTGACAGTAACAGACAGACAAGATGTCAGCAGAGTGATGGAATCAAAAAAGATTTATCATCCACTCGAAATAATGCCTCACAGTTTTTTCTGGAGTTACTCCTGAACGACATCAGTTCATTTTATTTAAATAGCCTCATTTTCTACTTCATAACAAAATACTTCCTGATAGTTAATGTGGCTGAAATGTAGAAAGTATTTACTTTGTGGAAAAGGTTGTGAATTTTCCCCCTCTCAAAGGATGACGTAAGCATTCTCTTGGCAAAAGGATTTATATTAAGTATGTTAGATAGAAATTTTATTAGTATCACTACAGATTTTTTTTTAATTTTTAAAAATCATTATTCAGTAACTGCAGTTATTTTGTCATTGGTCTCCTTTTTTTAAGAACCAATATCAAAGACCATTCTTTATTATAGTATTAGTTCATGGTAACTGCATGGAAACATTATTTTCAGGAGGAATGAACGTATTTTGATGATTTAAATCCTGAAGATGTCATTTTATAAGAAAGAGAAAACCTAACTTTGGGACTTTCAGGCTGATGGGACCCACACCTCGGAGTGAAAATGCCCGGTGTGGGTGAGTGGGGCGGTGCCAGAAGGCGCAGGGCGTTAGGATCCTGCCTTTGACACCAACAAGTGCTCACATTCTACACGGTTGCCATCCTGATGACCTCTGCATTCTGCGTCAAAAATAAATGACTATCATCAGTCTTCTAGAACACATACAGTCCGTATCATTGTCAGAGGTGTTCAACACAAAATAAAGTGAATAATAGCTAAAATGGAACCTAGAAGAATTTATTATAGACAAAAGAACTGCCTGAGTAATTATGTCTTATTAGTAACACCAAAAAACTGCAAAAGATGACCTGGGAACAATTAGACATGTTTGAAATACTCGACACAAAGGAAAATACACTATAGCCTATAAGGATTTGCTTTGTAATAGAAAAAAAAAAAAAAAAAAAAAAAAAAACTGAGGGAACTGAGTGAGGAAAGAACTGAGGAGACTAATTAAAAATCAGAGATGTTACTGTTAGAATAAGGAGAGTGAAAAACAAAGTCTAAGAATGTGAGGTGGGGGCAGGAAGAGCTAAGGAGATGCTGGTACCCTGCCCAACACATGGGAATCCCTCCCAGCCTGTCCCCCTCCGCACACTCCATACCCAGCCACAGACAAATCAGCTGGTGTCTGACACAGAGGGATTCGTTGGGTGGATGTACGTATGCATGCATATATGCACGCATGCATGTATGTGTGTATGTGCTAAGTGTGTGTGCATTGTGAAAACCAGCTAATGGGAAAGACTTTTCACTGAGCTTCTGTTTCTCAATAAGGAGATACAGGAACTTACAGAAATGAGAAGGCAGTGTTTTATCTTTTATAGACTATTGGGGTGAAGATTAAGCCAACTAACTGGATTGACACCAGGCAGGGGCCCTCCTCAACATCTGTGCTGTCTTCACAGTGCACTGGCCTCTGGCAGTTGGGGCTGAATGAGGCAGGGAAGAGAACCTTGAGTCAGCCACACCTAGAATGGCTCCTCTTTGAGGGCTTCATCTATTCAACAACAGGCACTGAGTAAGTACTTACAATGATAGGTCTCTATTATAGGTGCTGCGCATGTGGTGTGAACGAGAACAACTCTCTCCCCTCGGTAAGTACAAATCTGGTAGACTTTGGTATGGAAAGGAAAATTAATTCTGTTTTCTCTGTGGAAGAAGATAACTGGACCACTGATTGTTCAGTATTTTCAGACTTGAAACATCAAGCTTGGTTCTACCAAAAATGTCTTCATGTGACAAAACAAAAAACACATGTATCACCTGAATTCCCTAATCCTGAAACTCTTTTTTGTCTCCTTCACTGACTTTTGTCCCTTACCCGTCCTTCTTTCTAGGGTTCCACTGTATGTGGGGCCCCGCACTCACCACTACCTTCACACAGGTCCCATGGAATGATCGTTTTTGATTATCTATCTCCCCAGAGGATCTTTGACCTGAGAGCAGAGATTGAGCATTTGCCTACAGTGTTATCTCCCTTTAAGCTAGCCCATGATAGCATAAAGAGACTCCATATCCTCATTTCAGCACAGAATTCATCTCAGTATCCCATGACTTTAGACGTCTTCTTTCCTTGGATTTCTCTCTCTTCCCTTGGCTTCAGTATTTGGACAGGTACCACTGTGCTTTCTTTTTTCATGCTGTTTGCTTCCTTAAGATTTGGTTTTCTATGTAATCCATATAGACCCCATTATTGTACTTAAATCATACAGTTAAAGTCAAAGAATATCCACATATCACTATCACCGTCTGGATGCTAGTCACCTTGATCTTGGTCTCAAAGCTGTTTGTGGGCAGTTTATAATTCCATTAATTTCTTGAAAAGAAATCGAGAAAAGACATGCAATTTATGAAGTTTTAATTTATTGGGTCTGTTATGTATTTTTCTTGATATTTTAAAATGTTGCTATATTTATTCATGTTAACTATTAAGTAACTTACAAGTATTTCCAAAATTAATGGTAATTTGAAGTTATTTAGTGCCAGAGTTACATTGCATTTGATTAATTTTCACCTTAATATAAGGAAACATATTGTTTGATGGGTTTGTGGATATTATTTGGTAAACAGTTATAAATTTACCACATCCCAGAAATTAAACATCTCAAGACTATCTCATTCTTTTATTCCAAAAAAAATTACACATTTTCAAATTCAAAAGCAATGTCATGTTAATATTTAATGGACTGATGTGTCCTTTTTGTTTTCAGATTTACATAGTCATTGCCCTTGGATCCTGAGCAAGAAAATAATCTGGAGTGAGCTGTGGTCATCTGTGTATGTTTGCATTTGTGGAATAATTTCCACCACTGCTTATTCTTATGAGAATGAGAGTAAGAAGCAGCTGATGGATTCAGATTGGGTATCATTATTAAAGCTGCTCTCTAACCTTTGTAAACCTTTACAAGCTTATACAATAAAAGAGAGTAGAAATACTTTTATACGCATGACCCAACTTGGTTCTTGGCCACTCAATGTGGAGACCCAAGTAATGATAATATAAGGCAGAATAGAGTAAATGTATGCTTTAGTCATAGTTTTATACAAATTTAACTTTCTCTTTTCTGAGAAAATGTGTGCCTCCTTAGGTGAATCTTTTTAAGTCTATAGGGTTCAGAGGGCTGAACCAACATATTTTCTTGAATTTCTTCCCTTAAAGTACTTATCTAAAAGCATGTGTACACACACACATACACAGACACACACACACACACACACACACACACAGCACTCTATATATTCCTTCATTTGGTTTGTTTCTTAATTTTTCTCT
The DNA here is from genome assembly GCF_002776525.5 of Piliocolobus tephrosceles. Lineage (NCBI taxonomy): Eukaryota > Metazoa > Chordata > Mammalia > Primates > Cercopithecidae > Piliocolobus > Piliocolobus tephrosceles. The sequence goes on along the minus strand of NC_045448.1, from coordinate 4,792,036 downwards.
TCTTAAAACAGCTTCAGTGGCCTCAGGGCCCAAGTTCTGTAGGCTCAGTCATCTCCTTGTATTCCTCTCTCATCAAAGTACCTGGCACAGAATAGATGCTCAATAAATGTATTTTGACTTGCTTCCTATCTAACTATAAGTAACTGAACAGGTAAATGGATAGCTAAATAAATAGAAAGTAAGCTTGAGGATTTAAAAAGATTATTTCTAACAATATATTTTATATTGTATGGATATTTATGCCTAACTTAACAAAGTAACTGAAAGTGCTTATAAGCAAAAACAGTTGTTAGCAAAGTCATTAATTAGGGTCGTTTTGGCTGCAATGTAAAGGACAATTACTCTTTTAGGTTAAGATTTAGCCATATTGAAAGTCTACCACTGAGTAAAGCTATTGTGTTAAGCTTATCCTCTTCTGGGAAATTTCACACATAATTGTGAAATCCAAGAACTTTAACTCTTACTGACATGCCATAATGACTGTAATAAACTAAGGACTCTGAGTCCATAGACTTAGAATCTAGTTCTAACAAATAAGCGAAATGTATTTAATAAAGCAAGTCTGAACACAACTAAGCAAGATACGTGTTATAAGTTTTCTCCTTTCTAATCAATAAGTACTTATTGAGTGTTAGGTACTTGTCTAGTGACTGACACATAGACCATTGGGCCCAAATCCTAAAGTTTAAAAAGACAACACCTCCTAGAGTAGGTGTGCCAGATTTAGCAAAGAAAGATACAGGGTACCCAGTTAAATCTGAGATTGAGATTAAAACAGGGATTTTTGTTGTTGCTATAAATACGTCCCAAAGAGGGAAATAAGTGAACAAAAGGAAAAGGAAAGTAAAATAATCCAAGTGAAAACAGTATCCCAGATGAAGCACAGAAGTCACGTGAACAAGATATATATTTAGGGACTAAGGAGAAGCTTAGTTTACCTGGAGGAGAAGGTGTTATGTCTTAGAAGAGGACACTCATTTAATGTTTGTCTTGTGTATTAGATACTATTGCTAACTGTGTTACACTTGGATTGTACTTGGATTAGATTAACTCTTTTCATCACTTTTGCTAGATAGGAATCATAACTTTCATTATACTGTTGGAGAAATTGACCTTTAGAGAGGAAAATCCATGCCCAAGTTTACACAACAAAAATCAATGGGCTGGGCATGGTGGCTGACGCCTGTAATCCCAGCACTTTGGGAGGCTGAGGTGGGCAGATCACCTGAGGTCAGGAGTTTGTGACCAGCCTGGCCAACACGGTGAAACCCTGTCTCTACTAACAGTACAAAAATATTAGCTGGGCATGGTAGTGGGTGCCTGCAATCCCAGCTACTTGGGAGGCTGAGGCAGAAGAATCACTTGAACCCAGGAGTTGGAGGTTGCAGTGAGCCAAGATGGCGCCACTGTACTCCAGCCTGGATGACAAGAGCGAAACTCTGTCTCAAAAAGGAAAAAAAAAAAAAAAAAATCACTGAAGCCAGAAACAACCTGCACTATCCAACTCCAAACACAATTCCCTTCTAGTGAGCTATGCTGCCTTACCTATAGATACATAATTGTTAAATTTAAGACAAAATTGGATATCCAAGTCGTAAGTGGTCAGATTCTGGAGACATTCAAAGTAGAAATAATACATTATTCAACGAGTGATTCTTTTCCCCCTAAAAACAGAAACGCATCACCATGTGCCTCCAATGTACATCACTCACCTTGACTTTCCTGCACATCTCCTAGCAAATGCCTTAATCTCCACCAACAACAAGGCAGCTGTTCCGCTTAGGTCGGCCATTCTGAATTCAATTCTCACTTTCTCACAGGTGCTAACTTCTAAATCCCTGATCAAACACAACTGTTAATTAAGAATACTCAATATAATTCTCGCCTCCAACATGTGTCAACTCCACACTCCCTGATCAAGCTGAAATCTGGTATGATCCGCCCACAATAACTGTTTACATGCTAAGATCACACTCTCTGCAGTGAGGTAGACGAGTACTACACTTTCTCCATTTGGGGATAATTGTATTCGCTGCTGTGAAATTCACCATAACAGTCTACATGAGGATCAATTTTATGGAAAATATAACAATCACAAAGCCGTGAAAAATAGATTGGGGCAAATCGTATGGCAAGATGAGATTTCATTGTTCCCTCAATTGCTCTTCTAATATTCCTGATGAAATATCCATGTCTAAAATAATAGCCAGGGGAGTTTAGAAGCATTGAATTTGATGCAAAAAATAAGCATACAACTATGAGAGTGCCATAGATTTTTGGTTGTTTTTAAAGTTCAAAGAAATAGACAATAAAGCATGAATACAGAATGACTTTTGAGAAATAGTGACAATTCTGAGAAAACTGTTACACACACACACAAAAAAAACTCTTAACATTAACTATGTTGGTCTGTTTCAGCTGTTTGACTTGAGTTTGGAGAATTTTGTATGTGGGAATGGCATAAGAGAATAATTCACAGGAATTTTTTGATGGACATTTATAAGATACAATGAAAAGAACATAGGATGTAGAGTAAGACAGACTCCAGTTTAAATCCCAGTTCCCTCTGATTTCAGGATGGCTTAATGCTGGTTCAGTACTCATTCTCTATTGCTTCAGTTTTCTCCTCTGTAACACGAGAAATAAGAAAAGTACAGAGAGCAGTACTGGTCAGTAGCATAAGTGCTAATATCCTGCAGTAACCACCTACATTCAATTCTAGACTAATTTTCTGTTTAACTTGGAGATGTATGAGTTACGTTAGTACTATAAAGGACTTTAAAATGTAGACTTTAAAGTGAGAAATAAGTTTGAAGTGTGCAGGCTCAGTGCACAGCCTCATCCACCTGGAAGGTATTTCTACTATGGTAATAAGCGGTGGTTACATGGTGGTGTCTCCTTCAGTTAAGTACAAGGGCTAGAATCAACAGACATTCCTGTCTCACTCGCTCTCTTTTGCTACAGTTTGTTCCAAATTGATATGGTGTGGCTGTGTCCCCGCCAAAATCTCATCTTGAATTGTAGCTCCCATAATTCCCATGTGTTGTGGGAGGGACCTGGTGGGAGATAATTGGATCATGGGGGCGGTTTCCCCTACACTGTTCTCGTGGTAGTGAGATCTGAGTCTCACAAGATCTGACGGTTTTATAAGGAATTTCCCCTTTCACTTGGCTCTCATTCTTTCCTCACCTGCCGCCATGTAAGACGTGCCTTTCACCTTCCGACGTGATTGTGAAGCCTCCCCAGCCATGTGGAATTGTGAGTCCATTAAATCTCTTTTTCTTTATAAATTACTCACTCTCAGGTGTGTCTTTATCAGCAGCATGAAAACGGACTAATACGCTAATCTTTTAATTAGACCCTAGAAAATTTAGAACTTTTCTTACAAAGAGAGAAGATACTTCAGGTCCAAGATACCTTTCTTGTTCCATATTTGCCTCTTTGGTTTCCATTAATCTTCATGACTCTCCTGAGATGTGCCCTCTCTTCCTCGTATTAGCTATGTGATCCCCATAATTCCCTATCCTCTAAAAGCCTTAATTTCTTCATTGTTAAATGAGATAAGACAGTTATGAGGATTCAATAACATTGGCTCATGACTGGCACTTGTTCAGCATCAGCATAGGTTGGTGAGTTCTTTCTTTTCTCCAATCTTCTCTTCTGTTGTATCACCCCCTTCTATTCTAGCTACGTGTTTCATTCGGAAGCCAGGCTTGTCCACTTTGCTGCTTGATTTCTGACTTACCTATTTGCCCCTAACTTTTTGAGGAGTGGCCGTTCTTCTGTCTTGGCTGCACATTCACAGCTCATAACAACCCTGACTGCAGTGCTCTGCTGAGTCCTTAGAACCAGATGCCTGCTTCATCTACTTCCTGTACCAATGCAACCTTCAAGAACCATGGCCTAGGAAAGGATCACAAGCCCCTTCTCTGGGCAGGGAGAGAAAATATGGAAGGGTTAAATATGTCACACTTTTTTTCAGTTTTCTGTTGTCAAATGTTTTATTTCAGAAAAGTCACCAGACCCCATACCTACTACTTGTCACTGAGTCAGACAGGTGACCCAGAATTTCTATTCTCCACAGTGATTGATTTAGTGAACTGGCTTATAAAGTGATTCTTCACTGACTATTTTTTTAAACTTTCATTTCGATTCTTCTGGACTTCTGGAATAACGTTTGGTATGCAAGGCTTGACTTGAGAGCTGGCATTTTAGTTTCTGTGTCCCAGAACTATAACTTTGCTGCTCACAGGAAGGGAGGCTCCATCCAATCATTAAAACGTCTGGACTTTGGATGTTTAAAGAGAAATAATTGTAATGGATCTGTGTTGCATGTTTATTCCAGGAAAAATATTCCTTTTTTGCTTCATATGGAGCTCACGCTTGGAAAAAACGAAAACAAAAGCAAACTACAATTCGATTGTATTGTATTCTATAAACTTAAGTACAGGTTTTCATTCAATTATGTATCAACAGAGAGCTGCTAGTCAGAGCTTCTAGTTGGCATATAAAATACAAAGCTACCAGCCATGGGGCTGTGCTGACAGAGAGGTTAGATGTTCAGAAATCACGGGTGTAGCTCAACCAAGAAAAGACAAAAGGGCAAGGTTGACTCTTGAGTCATTACTAAGGAATTCATTCCGGAGACCAAATGCTATGGCCTGGAAGAGAACATCTAAGACTCTAAAGTCTAATCAATGAAAGAGCAGAAGGGAATCAAGCAAGAAGATCTGAGGAAACTGAGATGAGCACTGCAGTTTTGCTAAACTGGACTTTCCTTATCAGTGGGTGCCGGAGATGGGAGAGGTAACTCAGTGACGAAGCACAGAGAGAACACGTCACCACATTGGGTGAGACAGATAAAGTGAGTGGAAGAAGGAGGGGAAAGACAGAAAGGGAGGAAGGGGTACAGGGAGCAAGGGAGGGAGGGAAGAAATGAAAGAGAAGGAAGGAATGAAGGGAGGAAGGAAGAAAGAGAGGAAGGAAAGAAGGGAGGAAGAAAGAGAGGAAGGAAAGAAGGAAGGGAGGGAGGAAGACAGGAAAGGAGGCAGAGAAAAAAGGATGAGAGAGAAGGAAGGGAGGGAGGGGGGAAGGGTGGGAGGAAAGAAAAAAATGGAAAGGAAAGGAAAAGAGAAAAGGAAGGAAGGAAGGAAGAGAAAGAGAAAAGAGAAGAGAAAAGAAAAGGAAAGAAGGAAGGGAGAAAGGGAAAAAGGAAGGGAGGAAAATGGAAGAAATGAAAGGATAGAAAGAAAGAAAAGAAATAAGTTGATTGTTGAGTCATTTTCTGTGACTTCAGTGATGAATGTCTAATTTTTTATTAGGCTCTTTAAAATACTGAAAGTGATGTCCACATTGTTAGAGTTTCTTTCTGAAACCCAGAGGCAGAACCGCTGCATTGGATGATTGATAAGGTAATCTTTAGTTATGTCAAATTCATAAGGTAACCTTTAGTTAAGTAGAACATGATATACTTATGCAGTAAAAACTTATTTAACTCCACCTGGTGTTAGCCTTACCTCTCGTGTGGTACAAAGACATTCACCTATGTTTACTAAAGGCAACAGAAAGTACACCTGTAGGTAAAAGCATGTGGTTTTCACTAAATCAAGAAATGAAAAGCTCTCTAGGCAAAAGTGAATTATCTAATCTGTAAGCTTGAGGCAGTCATATTATGAAGGAATTTTAACTTTCAATAAATTTAGCAAAGTAGAAGCCCATGTCGTTTCTGTTCCCACATCATATAAAAGCAGTCATCTAAGATTTCAGGAAATTCTTGTAATATTTTTGGATGATGGGCAAAATATAGATTAGCAGCCTCTGTTAATTCACTTTTTTATGCACTGGAACCCACTGCAAAGGGAGAAGCAGGCATTTCCACAGCAGTTACAATTACATTCCTGCACGAGGGCCATGAGCCTCTGGATTAGAAGATGTGCCAGCCAAATATAGGAGAAAGCAACAGCCTGAGAAAGCAAGTAGTGGAATCTCCTCCATGCACCACCCATTATCACCAGGGCTGGCACTAAACGTTTTGTGCATTAATTTTGCAAGCTGCTTTTTTTTTTTTTTTTTCAACCTGCTTCTTATGTGGGCACCTCCATTTCATGGCTTCAGAGGAATTCGCAGCATTATTCTCTTTAGCAATGCGGAAGAGGTTGGCACAATAATGTCTTTCCTTTAAAATGTTGTAGATGTCTATTATAAGACATTTATTCACCATTACAGGAGACAAATTTTGAGTCCTTTTAAATATATCTTCATGAGAAAGTTCTGAAATGATGCATTGGGAATACATTTGCATCCTTAGTAATATGACATTGGTAAGTATATAACACTAAACAATCACTATCTCAGGTGTGAAAATGAAGTCCAAAGCTAGGAGGAGTGTTAGGCAGGTGACAAATCCAAGGTGAAAAGGGCAGAATCTCTTCTATGATGAGGAAAAGACCTAAGACTGGTCTTAAATTTCAGTCACTGGGCTGGGTAAGAAATGTGGAGGGGGTGAATATTTAGGGTATGGGGTAAATAAATGACAACAAGTTCGAATTCTGATGAGGCAGTCTCAGAAATCAAGAACTGAATCCAGAACTAAGGCTCTGCTGTGGCCTAGTAGCCAGGAGGAAGATGTCCTTGAAGAGACACATTGCCCTAGTTCAAACGATGGGCCTTGCTATTACGAGTGTTGACACTGTAGATGTTTGAGGTGAGGGATGCAGGAGTATGGCCCCAGGATGAGAAAAGTCAGGAAAGGAAGCAAGGAGTTAATTAAGTGGAAGGGACACAAATAAGAAAATCTACTAGAACCTGGGTCCGTTCAAACATCGAGGCCTTTCTGAAATTGGCTTCCATCTGCTCTCACCAGCATGGCAGATGGACAGCTTGAGGGTCTGATACTCACACACCCAGGCCCACAGTGAGCCCAGATCCTTTTCCAACTGACTCCACTTAGATGCATTTTCCTTCCTAGACTTAATCTTTTCCTACATCTGTTCTCTCTAAAATATTCATTCTAGGCTGGGCATAATGGCTCACAGCTGCAATCCTGGCACTTTGGGAGGCCTAGGCAGGAGAATCACTTGGGCCCAGGAGTTTGAGACCAGTCTGGGCAACATAGTGAGACCCCATCTTTACAAAAATATTAGCTGGGCATGGTGGCATGTGCCTGTAGTTCAAGCTGCTCAAGAGACTGGGGCAGGAGAATCACTTGAGCCCAAGAGGCTGAGACTACGGTGAGCCATGATTGCACCACTGCACTGCAGCCTGGACAACAGGGCAAGAACCTGTTCCAAAAATAAGATAATAAAATAAAGTAAAGTAAAATCCTCATTCTAGGGCAAAGAGTGTAACACATAAATGATTACTTCTGGTTTTGTCGCTAGTTCTCCCAATCCCCCATCCTATTTAAGTTTTCGTATCCAGAAGTTTTTCCTAACTGCTGTCCTAAGACCTTCCTCCCATATGGAGCCATTCTCTCCTACCTCATTCCCAGCGGAAATTGAGGTTAGGTATTCAGCACTCTATATGTAATGTCCCTAATGCATATTCCACAGTGTTTAATGACTTATCAATTGCCTTATGTTCCTACATGTTTGTAAATACATCAGCTGCTGAAGACAGGAGGAAATGGTAAAATCAGCCTGCAAGAAACTCTGGAAGACTTTTTACTGGATTCTCTTTTGAATGGTACATGTGGAGTTTCTCTTAATGAGCTAAATTGGTTTCATTATTTGTAATTGAGCTGCAGGTAACTCCTTTAAAAGGCAGGTTATTCCCCCAGAGATGTGAGAAGAACACTCCTGGCCTGCCTGTGAGGCTCTGGAATGCCCTGTGGGTCTCTGTGGTCCTGACTTGGAGTGCTTAAGGCTGATGCCTCTGGAGCTCACAGCCTTTCATTTGCAGACTATACTTTTTCCTTCTTTCTTCCACACCTCATGCTTTCCTATTACTTACCTTACTGTTAAAAAGATGTGACATATTGTTGTTGCTAACCTGGACGTACTTCAGAAACTCATAGTTCCCTTCCCTTTCCTCTTTTTCTACACTCTAGTTATATTGTTATTGTTTAGTACTTTTTTATCCCCAAATGCTTGGGAGCAAAGCATAGCACCAACTGCATGGACTCCTCTCTGCCAATCTCTGCAGGAAACTCTCCAGATTACAAACTGACACTCAGGCACCTCCGTGTACTTGGAACATCTAAAGGAGGAATATGCATATGCTATACTTATATACTTATCACACACACACAAGTCTGAATCCGAGGAGTTCAGTATGTTTTACAGAAAACATAAAACAATCTTCAGCAAAGAACTTGGACAATCAAATGCTGTATTAGTTTGGTGAAAAGTAATTGCATTTTTTTTTTTGCCATTAAAAGTAATAACTAAAACTGCGATTTCTTTTGCACCAACCTGATACAACTTAAATGCTATTGATTTAGTCACATTTCTTGAAGCATGACTCGTAAATGAAGATATTTAAAAAGGCAACATTGTTCACGGAGTGCAAATCTGGCCTGAGAACAAAAGAGATTCTTTCTAAGATGCTTCGATTCCTGGAGGGATTTAGACAAATCATTTGACTTACTGGAGACTGAGTCTCCACATTTTAAATCAAGGCACTGGGGGCTACAGGCATTCTGAGATGATGTCCAGCTCAAAAATCCATCTTCTAAATTCAAATACTTTACATTGAATGATTTCATCACAATTTATATTAATGTAACTGTCCAGAAATTGGGGGAATCTCACTATTTTGTCTTTTTAAAAAATAAATGTTTTGGCCAGGCGCGGTGGCTCAAGCCTGTAATCCCAGCACTTTGAGAGGCCAAGACAGGCGGATCACGAGGTCAGGAGATCGAGACCATCCTGGCGAACACAGTGAAACCCCGTCTCTACTAAAAAAATACAAAAAACTAGCCGGGCGAGGTGGCGGGCGCCTGTAGTCCCAGCTACTCAGGAGGCTGAGGCAGGAGAATGGCGTGAACCCGGGAGGCAGAGCTTGCAGTGAGCCGAGATCGCGCCACTGCACTCCAGCCTGGGCGACAGAGCGAGACTCCATCTCAAAAAAAAATAATGATAAAAAAATAATAAAAAATAAAAAAATAAATGTTTTGACTTACAACAGATTTTGATCTACAGAAAAAATCCCAGACTCTGTAGAGAGCTCAGAGAGTGCTGTTAAATCTCACTCTTGAGTTCTCCTATTAAAGATCTTATTTAGTATAGTATAGCCTTTTACAATTGAAAAACAGTATTAATACATTCTTATTAACTAAAATCAATGTTTTATATAGATAGCTCTAGTTTTTACTTAATGTCTTTTTTTTTTTTTTGGTCCAGGTTTGCAGCCACAAACCACATTCCACTTAGTCACCATGTTTCCTTAGGCACTTCTGGGCTGTGACAGCTTCTTGCGTTTTCCTTGTTTTTGATTACTTTATAGGTTTGAAGAGTATTGGCCAGGTATTTTGTAGAATGTCCTTTACTTGCGATTTGTCTGATGTTTATCTCATGATTAGATTGGGCTATGAGTTTGAAAAAGGAAGACCACAGGGATAAAGTGTCATTTTTATCACCTTATATCAAGTGCATATACCATCAAAATGACTTATAATTGTTGATGTCACTCTTTGTCACCTGGCTGAGGCAGTGTTTGTCAAGTTTCCCCTTTTTCCGGCTATACTCCTTGAAAGGAAGCCAGTATGCTCAGCTCACACCTAGGGGATGGGGCGTTGCACTGCACCTCCTTGGAGGTAGAGCATATACGTTGCTTGGATTTTTTTCTCTTTTTTTGCATAAGAGAATTGTTTCTCATTCCTATTTATTCATTCAATAATATATTTACATCAGTATGGACTCACGGATATTTGCTCTATACTTTAACTTATAATCAAATCTGTCTTTATTATTTTATTTCTCAAATTGTCCCAGCTTTGGCTATTGGGAGCTTGTTGCTTGGCTGTGTTAACTTGTCACATCTACATAACTGTGTGTGTGTGTTTCTGATTTTTGTGTTGTTTTATCCTAGTTCATTTGTGCTGCTATAACAGAATATCACAGACTGGGTAATTTATAAATAGTAGACATGTATTTCCTTATAGTTCTGATGGCTGCTAAGTTCAAGATCAAGGTGCTGACAGGTTTGACTATCTCGTGAGGGATTTTTCCAGGAGAGTGGAATGTTTTGCCCTCACATGGCAGAACAGCTGAAGAGCAAGCTAGCTGAATGGGGAGTGAAGCATATTTTACCAGTGCCTTAATCTCATTAAGAATGGTGTGGCCCTCATGGCCTAATCACCTCTTAGAGGTCCCACCTTTTAATAGTGTCACAATGACAACACCTAAATTTTGGAGGGGGTATGTTTAAATTATCATACTTACTTTCTGACATCATAAGATAGTCCAGGCTCATCTTATATATTTTCTGCTCTAGTCCTGGAAACATCTACTGATCCAAAGAATTCTGGGTTTGTTTGTTTGTTTGTTGTTGTTGTTGTTGTTTGCATTGGAGAAAATATTAAAAACCAAGATATGGCTACTAGGTGTGTTTGTTGCAACTAAGATGTCATTGATTCCAGGCTTTCCATATATATGAATAAAAATACTTCTATATATTACTGCATGTGCTTTAGTCTGTTCTCTACGGTCATGCCAGACTAGGTAATGTATTAAAAAACATTTATTTTTTACAGTTCTGGAGACTGGGAAGTCCAAAAGCATGGCACCAGCATCTGGTGAGGGGCTTCTTGCTGTGTCATAACATGGCACAGGGAACCCCATGGCAAGAGGGCAAGAGTGTGCATGTCAGCTCGTGTCTCTCTTCCATTTTTTTATAAACACTCCAGTCCTATCATAGGGTCCCCACCCTGATGACATTATCTATTTCTGATTAACTTCCAAATGCCTCACCTCCTATCAACATATACATTTGGGAATTAAGTTTTTAACACATGAAGTTTTGGGGACACATTCAAACCATGGTAGTCTGTGTCTTTCTTAAGCTAAAATGAGTTCATACTGGTGTGTACAACTTTAATTCATTACTATATCGATTATTCTGGCCTCCTCTCTCTTGGTTATCTGTAAATTTTCATCCCACCATCTATTTACTTTACCATTAAATTCTGATGTACAGTTGTAGCAGTATCAGAATTGCTAACATGTAACTGGGTGGGAAACAACTTTGTCATCCGGGGTATAGTGCTTATGCACAGTTTCCTTTGTCTTTGTCTTACGTACCCACAGTGCTCACTTCCCAAGTTACTGGAGCTAGGACCTTTACCCCTCCACCTCCTCAGTGAACTTGTTTCATGCATTTGTAATACAGTTCATTCATTTTGTTACATTCTGCATTCCATTGTGGGATCCCCTGACCTCATAAATGATTTATCAGATTTGCATACATTAAGGTTTACTGTTCGTGCTATAAAGTTCCATGCATTTTAACAAGAGCATAATATCATGAATCTATCATTCAGTATCATGTAAAATAGTTTTACGATCTAAAAAGTCTCCTGTGTTTCACCTATTTAACCATTTACACTCTTTGAAAAACCCCTGGAAGGCGCTGATCTTTTTTTCTTTACCATGCTCTAGTTCTGCCTTTTCCAGAATGTCACATAATTGGAATTATACAGCATAAAGCCCCTTCAGATTAGTTTTTTTCCTTTAACAATACACATTTAAGGCTCACTCATGTTTTTTCTTTTGCTTGATAGCTCAACTTTTTCATTGCTAGATAATATTCAGCATAGAGATTTGCCATAGTTTGTTTACCCATTCACCTATTGAAGGACACCTTGGTTGCTTTCAGTATTTTCTGATTATAAATAAAGCTGCTATAAATATTCAGGTACAGGCTTTTTGTTGGCACAAAGTTTCAAATCAATTTGGATAAATACCTAGAAGTGTGATTGCTGCATCATATGTTAAGACTATGTTTAGTTTGTTAAAAATTTCCAAACTATCTACTAAAGCAGCTGTAGCTTTTACCATTTCAATCAGCAATGAGTGAGAGTTCCTGTTTGTTCGCATATTCTCCAACAACTGGCATCATCAGTATTTTGAATTTTAGATATTCAAACAGGTGTGTAGTGATATGACTAAAAACCTACTGGATGACATTATTATTTTAATTTTTAATTTCATGTCAAATGATGTTGAACATCTTTTTAAATGTTTATATGCTATCTGTATATCCTCCTTAGTGTTATGTTGGTCCATATATTTTGTACATATTTAAAAGATTTTTTAATTTTATTATTCTTGTTTTAAGTGTTCACTTTTTTTTAGATATAATCCTTTATCAGATATGTGTTTTGGAAACATTTTGTCTCAGCCTGTGTCTTATCTTGTGATTCTCTTCACAGTGTCTTTCATAGACAAGAAATTAAAATTATGTTTAATTTTAAAATACACCCACTTAATTTTTTCGCTTTTATGAATTACTCTTTTGGATTTGTACCTTAAAAAAATCACCAATTCAATGTAACATAGGTTTTTCTCCTATGTTTTTCTCTAGATATTTTGCAGGTTTGTTTTGTACATTTAGGTGGATAATTATGATAATGACAATTTTATATAGACATTTAGTTGTTTCTGTACTGTTTATTTAAAAAACAACCCTTTCTTTATTAAATTGCCATTGTTATTTTCCAAAGATTAGTAACTGTGTTCATGTCATTCTATTTCTGCATTCCTTTATTTTCTATCAATCTATGTTTTTGTTTGTTTTCCAACACCATGCTGTCTTGATGACTGTAGTGTTATGTCTTGACATCAGGTTGTATCGTTCCTTCAACTTTGTTCTTCTTGAATGTTGTTAGGTATTTTGGGTCTTTTGTTTTATCACATAAGCTTTAGACTCAATTCATAAATATCTACAACATAGTGTGCTGGAATTTTAATTGCAATTATATAGAATCTAAAAATCAGAATGGCAAAAATGGACTTTTAAACAATATTGAGTTTTTCAATCCATAAACACATAATATATCTCCTTTATTCATATGTTTGATTTTTTTTTAGTTTTTACATATATAATCTGTACTTAATTTCACATTCCCATTGCTAATTTCTTATATGTTGAAAACTGATAAACTCTATATTAACCTAGTGTCCTACACCCTTGCTATAATTACTTATTAATTCCAGAGGTTTATATTTTAATTATTTGGGATTTCTGCATGACAGTCATGTTAGCTGTGAATATACACAATTTTATTTATGTATTACCAATCTATATATCTTTTATTTCCTTTTCTTGCCTTATTGCACTCTCTAGGAGTTCCAGTTCAATGTTGAGTGGGAATGATGAGAGGAGGCAACCTGGACATTTTTGACTTTTACCTGATCTTGGGGGTAAAGTACCCAACTTGTCACCATTCAGTATGTTAGTTATAGGCTTTTTGTAGATATTCTTTAAGAATTTAAACTTGCTTTATACCTATTTTTCTGAAAAAAAATTTAATGTAGATGGGTGTAGCATTATATAAAATGCTCTTCCTGAATTTTTGCATTAATTTATACAATTACATATTTTTTGTTTAGTCTGTTAATATGCTAGATTACATGAATTGATTTTTGAATGTTAAACTAGCTTTGGATACCTAGTATACATGCCACGTGAGCAAGGTATACATTATTTTTTACACGTTTTTAGGTTCTATGTGCCCATATATTTTGAGGACATTTTGCATATAAACTTATGGAATATATTGGCCTGTAGCTGACCTTTCTTGTAACGTTTTTGTTTGGTTTTGGTATTAAGGTAATGCTCACTTTATAGAGGGAGTTAAGAAGTATTTCTTCTGCTTCTGTTGCTAAGGGAGTACATGAAAAAGAATCATCTATAATGTTCAATAAATCTAGAAAGAGCAAATAAGGAGAAATATCATATTTTTTAATTTATCTTTTCTTTACATTTTAGTTTGGGAAGTTTCTATTGACTTATCTTCAAGCTCTTCGGTACTAGATTTTTTCCACTGAGATGAGTCCAGTTTACTGAGGACCCTATCAGTGCTGTTCTTCCTTTTAGTTACAATGTTTTTATTTCTAGTATTGTTTTACTGTTTCTTAGAATTGCCATTTATCTGCTTATATTACCCGTCTCTTCTTGCATGTTGTCCACTTTTTAAATTAGAGTCCTTAGTACATGAGTTATTTTAAATTCCCTCTGTGATAATTTGAAATTCTCGGTCAACTTTTGTAGCTTGTTTTGTCTTTTCTGACTGTTTTTTCTTGCATTTTACCAGGCCTTGTGTTTTGTTGTGATTGTTGTTCAAAGGCAGATGTGGTATGTCAGGTAGTAATAGAAACTGAGGTAGACACCCTTTTATTTATGTACTTATTTTAATGTTTTTTAAGAGATGAAGATCTCCCTATGTTGCCTAGGCTGGTGTTGAACTCCTGGTCTCAAACAATTCTCTTGCCTCAGCCTCTCTAGTAGTTGGAATTACAGGCAGGAACCAAAATGTTAGGCTAAATAGGATTTTACTGTGAGGTTTTATGTTAACCTGGCTAGGAGTAAGGCTATATTTAATGTTTGTTGTATCTGTAGGTGCCAGAGGTTCCAAATTCCTTTAGTGCCCTTGTTTTCATCTCTTTTGTTGAACCTGAGCTTCGCCTAAGAACTCCTCCTTAAACAGTCTGTGACTTTTAGTTCTTTGAACTGTAATCCACTGTTATCACACTGGAGCCCTGTTGGTGCCATGGTAAGGTTCCAGGAAGGAGAAATGCTCTATAATCATAGAATCTCTAATCTTATGAGTAAATCTCAAGCTTTGAGTTCACCTGAGTCCCTGGACTGTGACCTTCACAAGTGTTTCTTTGGTTTCATGTCCCCCCATGGATAGGCAACACAGTGAGCCCAAAGAGATCTGGAGTGAAGGAACGCCCTTTCCTGAGTGGACTAAGGCTCTGGGATAGTTTTTGCTTGGATAATTGGCCTTTGTTATGGAGAATACTCTGTACTTCGCAAATGGTGCTCTTCCCCCTAGAGAGGGGCAGGCTCTTCCTAGAACCTTTCTCAAGAAACCTGTGCAGTGCCTGTAGGTAAAACCCATG
Organism: Piliocolobus tephrosceles; assembly: GCF_002776525.5. NCBI lineage: Eukaryota > Metazoa > Chordata > Mammalia > Primates > Cercopithecidae > Piliocolobus > Piliocolobus tephrosceles. The sequence continues at coordinate 4,776,971 of NC_045448.1, read as the reverse complement.
CAAAGTGATGGATCCCCTAAAACCGCAACTCCCCCTCCTCTCATATATCAGCCTCCTGCTTTGACACACTTAGCCTCAAGCAATTCATTAAAATAACCGGTAAGATTTTTTACTAGTTTATGGCTCCAGCAGCTTCTGCTCCAGGTAAATTAATCTCAGCTGTGATTCTCTGTATTTACCTTTCTTTGGAGAGTTCAGAATGGTGATTTGCAACCTCAATTCTCTGAAGAATACCAAAAAAGTTGATTTTCAGTTTGTTCAGCATTTTTCTTTATTATTGTAAGGAGGAGAGTACTGACTTCCAATCTCTTTACATGTGAGAACTGTGATGGGAATGTCTTATTCTTTTCTAAGTACTTTATCATTTCCCTGGGTTTTTCAGCAAGAAGTTTTTATTAAAAATTTATTTAAACATAATTGTGTCAATAAAACATTAATAACTTGAAAACCATTTTTCATGTCAAGTGGCATTAGTTTAATGTACATTTACAAATAATTGTAAATGGTGGCTTTGCTAAATACCAAGCTCCCTTTTAAGAAGGTACATTTTACGACAATCATCTTGCCTGAAAACGTAAAGGATTAGTGATAAGACAGGGAGATAAAACTACAAAATGGGTTATTTCCATCTCTCTACTAAATGTGTGCTTCTAAGACTTGAGGATAAACTGTGTGCCAGGAGCTGACTAAATGTTTTCTTGTGTGTGTTGTTGTTGCTGTTGTTGTCGTTTTGAGACGGAGTCTCTTGCTCTGTCACCTAGGCTGCAGTGCAGTGGTGCAACCTCGGCTCATTGCAACCTCCGCCTCCCGGGTTCAAGCTATTCTCCCGCTTCAGCCTCCCGAGTAGCTGGGACGACAGGCTTGCTCCGTGGCTGGTTTCAACCCACCACCTGATGTTGCCCTTTCCTTTTTGCAGCTTCAACATTGCAGCTAAACAACATTCCTTCCTGATAAGAGAACAAGACCATGAAGTATATCTGTTCAGTTTATGGAGGCTGTGCATTGAGTGTCTTCATGCCCTCTGCTTCACCTTTTGATATATAAGAGCCTAACTGAAATGTAAGGAAATGTTACATCTCCACCCCAAAGTAAAATAGACATATGTACCATGCATGTTAGCTTACTATGCATGTGAGCAGCACATTTGTGGCTATTCATAGTTCCTCCTATAACCTGTTGAATATGTATACTTAGCCAACTCATACAGCACAAATTCCTGTCTTATCCTTTCCTCCCTCAAAACACCTGCTTCTCATTTTCAGCCACGAGCTATGCTTCTTGCCTGCAGGTTGCTCTACCCAACTTTAGAATTAAAGCTCTCTTTTCTAAATTTACAGATTTTGTGACTTTTTCTGGTGACAGTAACAAGAACTAGAAAGAGATGTATCATTTAGGGTTTCATATGCCAGCCAACAGAGTTTGGAAGGGATTGATACAGTTTTGTTTAATTGTATCAAACTTGATTTTTAGAAACCTGCACTCTTCTAAATACAGATCCAAGTCTGAGGCTTAAGAAAAAAATAAAGCAAAATATTCACACTTAACACTATACATTTTCAGAAGGAGCTTATATATAGGCACAGGACTATACAATCAGATATTGATGGACTGAGTAGTGATCAGTTCTTACTCATATGTTTTATTCTTTGTATTAAATTGTATTGAATGCAAGTGTATTTAATGAATCTTCCTTATTTAAGAGACATCAAGGATACCGCATCATAATTCAGTAGACTGATGCATTGAGAATTTTAATATTATTCTATTTGTTAATATTCCAACATGAATCAAAAGGTCTGTTACTCTCAGATTAAGATATTTGGGTAATTAATGGTCAGATATGTGTTTATAAAGTATTGAGCTTTTGAAGAGGAACGTGGGTATTTATCACTATTAATTTTGCTCTAAAGGCCGGGCGCGGTGGCTCAAGCCTGTAATCCCAGCACTTTGGGAGGCCGACACGGGCAGATCACAAGGTCAGGAGATCGAGACCATCCTGGCTAACAGTGAAACCCTGTCTCTACTAAAAAATACAAAAAACTAGCCGGGCGAGGTGCCTGTAGTCCCAGCTACTCGGGAGGCTGAGGCAGGAGAATGGCGTGAACCCGGGAGGCGGAGCTTGCAGTGAGCTGAGATCCGGCCACCACGCTCCAGCCCGGGCGACAGAGTGAGACTCCATCTCAAAAAATATAAAATAAAATAAAAATTTTGCTCTAAATTATATTTTGGCTTGTGCAATTGTTATAAGCACAGGTTCTGGCAAATACAAACTCTTTAAGCAAAACATATTTAGAGTATCACATTTTCTTTGGCTGATAAAATTATTGTCAGTCAGTCACGAGCATTATTGATACGTTGATTTAAAAAGATATAGTAAAATATCTGGTTAATAGTTTTTTAAAATGAGGAAATAAATGATTACAGAAAACAATAAAATGCAGAAATACTTTAAGATGAATATCTAATTACTCCAGAATTTCACTGCTCATATTTCTAATTTCTGCTATAAACACCCACACAGGAATGTTGATAAAGTCTTAGTAAAAAGAAAAATAAAACTAATATCTATTCCTAATGTCATATATTAAGCCCTAATATTGTTGTCTACTCTTTCACTGAGCAATGTACTCATCTTTTAATCCCCTAGCATCTATAACTTCAGCCACAAATTTCTTATTTTAAAATGGCTTGATAGTCTTAAGGCTGAGGTTATATTTGAAATGAACCCAAGTATAGAGATTGAAAGTCAGCAGTGCAATTTTATAACTTTACAAATAAAGATATTATTTGAGATATTGAGAATTTTAACATTCTCTGAGGCTTAAGAAAAAATAAAGCAAAATATTCACACTTACACTATAAATTTTCAGAAGGAGCTTATATATAAACACAGGACTATACATTCAGATGTTGATGGACTGAGTAATGATCAACTTTACTGATATTTCTTATTCTTTGTTTTAAATTATTGACTGCAGGTGTATTTATAGAATCTTCCTTATTTAAGAGACATCAAGGTTAAGCTAAGCTTTATGGCTAAGGGCACAGCCTAAGACTAGAGGAATATTGTCTGAGACCAAGGCGTTTTCCCCCTCTTAACAGATATGTAATCTTTGCTGAACTTCACTGAACATTTGCTTTCCATTTGTAAAACTGATAATAAAAAACTAACTTCTGGAGCTGCTCTAAATATTACCCTGAGAAAAATAATTAAAACAGTAATGAAAACGTCTCAACATAGCGCAGGTCTCTCTTTGCAAGTTCAATATGAGTTATTCTCATTACTACCATTCAGTCAGTGACACGGAGACCCACGGATGATTGGTGCTTATGTTGCAGTGGTTTTCAAATGGGGTTGATTTTATACCTCAGAGGACATCTGGCAGTGCCTGGAGACATTTTTGGCTGTCACAACTGGGAGAATAGGGTGCTACTGGCATCTAGTGGGTAGAGGCCAGGGGTGCTGATAAATGTCCTGCAATGCACAGGACAACAAATAATTCTCAGGTCTGTATTGGCAATAATGATGAGGCTGAGAAATCCTGCACTCTGGCACTAAGCTTCATTATCTTAAGAATAAATCTCATCTCTAAATAATCTTTAAATTCTTACTAGTGATCACAATGAATAGGCTTCTTAAGGAAACACATTTTATTCTTTTCTGTAATCATTTATTTCCTCATCTAAAAAACACTCTTTATTAGACCAGGCATCATGATGCATGCTGGAGGTTCAAAGATCAAATAAATGAAGTTTGCCCTTAGTAAGATCACAGTACATTAATTTATAGAGGGAAACACATAATTGCCCCGCACTGAGATGCATAAATCATGATGACAGAGATGTTGCTTATGATGGTGGCAGGAGTGAGGGTACTTAAAGATGTTGCTGGAGAGATGGGATGGAGTGTGTCATGCATGATCTGTTCCCACTAAACTGTCTGTGCACTTCACCTTCTAAACCAGGGGACAGGACTGAAAGGTTTGAAGCAGGAGATACCATGACTCAATGTGTGCTTTATAAAGCTTTTTTAGTGTTAGTATAAACAGGAGATGAAAAATGTGAAAGAAGAGATACACAAACCAAACAGGATACAACTTAAAAGTGCAAACTAGAGATTGTGAAATTCCAAGTTTGGCCAGTGACAGGTTCAAGGGGAGAAACTTATGAATTGGGTTTTGCACAAATAGTTGATGAATGAGTAGCTGAGGGAGAGAAGAGAGGAGTCCTGTGAGAAACCTAGATTGCTGTGTCAGAGACTGGACTGATACAGACTGGACTGATACAGACTGGGCTGATACAGACTCGACTGATACAGACTGGGCTGATACAGACTGGACTGATGCAGACTGGACTGATACAGACTGGACTGATACATGTGGAAAGAGAAAGGTGGGGAGAAAGGATAATGGATTTAGTTTGAACATTCTGAGCTGTGGGGCTGATGTCTACAGAATTTGGGAGAGGGATTGCTTGGAGCAAAAAGAATAAAGGTTGCCAAAATACATATTTAGTTATAGGGACTGGGGGCTGGGTGTGGTGGCTCACACCTGTGATCCCAGCAATTTGGAAGGCTGAAGTGGGCGGATCACTTGAGGTCAGGAGTTCGAGACCATCCTGGCCAACATGGTGAAATCTCTACTAAAAATACAAAACAAACAAACAAAAAAAGGATCCAGGCATCCCAGCTACTTGGAAGGCTGAGGCAGGAGAATAACTTGAACCTGGGAGGCAAAGGTTGCAGTGAGCCGAGACTGCGCCACTGCACTCCAGCCTGGGAAACAAAAAGGAAACTCCATCTCAAATATATATATATATAATATATATTGTATATTATATATTATATATAGTGTATTATATATTATATATGGTGTGTTATATATTATATAATATATAGTGTGTTATATATTATATATTGTGTATCATATCATATATTATATATTTATATATATAAATATATATATTATTGGGACTAGGCAGCCAATGCAATAAAAACTTGAGTCTCAGTGGATTTTTGTCAACTCACTTTGAGGTCTGATGGTAGTAGAAATGTGGATGTCCGTCAGGTTTTATACGGATACAGAACCACATGTGAGAAAAGCCTGGATTAGATATGGATTGGGTGCATATCAGCACCCAGGAGAAAGTGGCAGCAAGGGAAGAGGCTGGCAGAATGCTTTTTTATTTGTTTTTTCATTGTCTGAGCCCATTCCAAATCTCACAGGTAAATATGAATGCATAACTCATTAATTGTTAGCAGTAAATGAGTTTGTAAGGATGTATTATTAGTAACATTAGCATCTTTATTAAAATGTTGTGCCCTGAATTCACAATTCACAGGTATACTTTCCATCTTTTTCATGTAATTATATCAAGTATGGTATTGCATACAATTATTGTTCATTACATATTTATTGATAAAAACTACATAATTTTACAAAGGAGAATTTCTCAAGTCACATTTGACAGATGCTCAAGTTTAAATTACATATACACATATATGTACAATCTCTATATACACAGAAAAGACATATACATGCATTTATATGTATATATATTATTTACACACCCATAATACTTGCAGGACATAAACACAGGCACACAGACCTGTTTCTTTGAGATAATTTTAAATTCAAAAGAATGCATAATTGGTCAAATATCGTGAAATGAAACCACGCTTATTTTAAAGTGAAAGATATAAAGAAATAATTGTGCAGATTGTTTGTCCTTAGACATACGCAATTATACAAATTAAGAGAGAAAAAATTTAGTAAACCTTTAGTCCCAATCAGTGCATTGAGAAATGTTAATTTAAGGAAAGAAATAGAAGATAATTCGCACGTTTCCTTTTAGGTCCCTTGAGGAGAGGCTGGGTCTGGCTGGAGCCTGCACTGCAGAGGGTAATCCCTGTCTCCTGGACCACCTAGCGATGCTCTAAAATCTCAAGGAGACCCTGCTGGCATTTACTTTATGCAAGACTAGCTCCAGAAAGCCCACGCGGCATGATGCATCTAGAGAGTGCTCGAAACAGGAAGTCTTCTCAATGTGCCTGAAGACTGAGAACAACTGCGCACATTTATGTGTCCAGAACACTTAGAAATACATGTTAGCATATGATAAAATAGTAACTCATGGCCATTTATCATTTGACCAAAAGCTTTTCAGTGGAAAAATCTTTAAAACTTTTTTGGCGGGGGCTGATTCTTGGGGCAGCGTTGTGCCTTCTGAAGTCCTTCAGTGTTGTTAATCTCCCCATTTCCGGTGCGAGAACTGAGGGTCAAAGATGAGGCTTGCCTGATGGACAGCGCTGGAGCCGGCCAGCCGGCCTGGATCCCCAGCTCTGCAGCTGAGACTATCAGCCTAACCTCACTTCAGAAGACTACATTCGCTCCAATTCTGAAATTCACTTCACTGCAAGAGCCACGTACTCTTTTTCCAAAAGAGGCTAATGTAACGGGGCCTGGGACACGCTAAAGCTGTGTCCTCTCTCCTTCCTCCTTCACGGGCTTGTTCTGTGTGACTGGCTGAGGCAGGCCCCGCAGAGTCCTCTGGCCATCCCTCCACACTCTGCTACCTGCTGTTTGGTTAGCTATGTGCCTACGTAACAAGCGATCATTTTGTTTTCACGGGTGTGACATCTGCTCGGTAGTACTGATAATGCCATTGCTTCTCAGCCTGGAGCATCTCTGGCTCCCGCGGGCTGTTCATATTCACATTGCCAGACCTGCGAGAGTAGCCTCGTGTCTGCTGAGTCATCAAAGGACTCAGGCCCTGCTCACTGCCCGTGATGAGAAAACTCCAGAAAGTGGACAGCAAAACAGCGCAAGCCAAAAGACAAATATCTATTTTCCAATAATCATTTGGAAGATGTCATAGTTTGGGATGTGAAGCCCACAGAATTAGATTCTGGGCTGACTCCACTATTTGATGCCCATGATTCACGGGACAAGTCCTGTCATTCCCCTGAGCTTCGGTTTTCTTACCTGTAGAAAGGAGACAGTAACACTCGTCTTGCTTCCCTCAAAGGCTCATGAAGACGGATGGCTGGGATCCTGGAGAGTTAGCAGCGGCTTCATGTACATAAATCTGGATAAGCTAAACCAACCTGAGCCCTGTCACTGCTGTCGGGAAAGGAAGGTGTGCTCTGGAGCTGGGCCCCATGGCTTCCTCTCTGCTCAGACACCTGGGCAAGCAAGTCATGGAGCTTCACTGTGCCTCAGTTTCCCTGTGGGAGAACACTTTTACTTATCTGACATTCCTGCTGCAGACTTTATCAAGGTTAGAAATGGAAAGCCTTTAGATCCAGGGCTGGCATGGAGTGAGCTTTCAGGATTAATTAGCGTGACTTTGATTCGGAGCAGGCTGCAACTGAAAATAAGAATTGTTTTTTTTTTCCCTTGGAATCAATTTGAATTTTACTTGGAGAAATCACAACACTGAAAACAAATGGGTCTTTCACTGCCTCTTCTCCCCAGGCCTCTGCGTCCCTGTCCTGAAGCTCAAGCTTGCCTGGTTTCAGTGCCCCTTGAAATACGAAGTAAGTTCTATGTTAAGACACCTGGTTCTCAGGTGAAGGTCTAAGAAGAAAGGAGGGTTTTTCCTATGCAGAAACTCAACACTCTTTGGAGGAAATTGGAGAAAGACACTTAGGATGCCCCAGGAACATTTCCACACTTTCAAGGTCAAGTAACAGAAGTTAAAAAGGGAGTAGGTAGACAATATTGTTTTTTGACCTTTCCTTACATCACATATGGGTCTAACATACACCTCTTTACAAAACTGGAGTAGTTAGGCCTGGCGCGGTGGCTCACGCCTGTAATTCCAGCACTTTGGGAGGCCGAAGCAGGCGAATCACGAGGTTAGGTGTTTGAGATCAGCCTGACCAATATGGTGAAACCCTGTCTCTACTGAAAACACAAAAATTAGCCAGGCGTGGTGGTGGGAGCCTGTAGTCCCAGCTACTTGGGAGGCTAAGGCAGAAGAATTGAACTCTGTCTAAAAAAAAAAAAAAAAAAAGGGTGGAGTAGTTACTTGCAGCAGAGATTTAACAACCCTCAATCTTTATCACTTATATCTTTTATTGTGACTATAACCTTGCTCTACCTACCCAAGTTACCTGTTTATTAAACAAACAAACAAAAACTCAGATTTGGGGATTTAGGACAAAGCAGGTAGGCCTCAAATCCATTTACAGATTAAAAGATGGTATTGATTCAAGGCTCCAGATTTTCACTCTCACACTCAGAGCTTGATAACAGTCTTCTAAAGTTGTACCCTACTCATCCTTTCTTTGCTAAGGTTAATAACAAGTCAACCAAAAGGGGCACCTACACCGGAAAGGTCATGTGACAGTGACAAGACAGGAAGAGCTGGCCCCCGTACAGGCTGTCTTACACCTGCGACTCCTGGCCGGGCGCAGTGGAGGCTCACGCCTGGAATCCCAGCACCTTGGGAGGCTGAGGCAGGCAGATCACTTGCGATCAGGAGTTCCAGATCAGCCTGGCCAACAAGGTGAAACCCTGTCTCTACTTAAAATACAAAAATTAGCCAGGCATGGTGTCAGGTGCCTGTAATCCCAGCTACTTGGGAGGCTGAGGCAGGAGAACCATGACGAGGGATGGTTGGGATCCTGGAGAGTTAGAAGGGAGATAGATGTTGCAGTGAATAGAGACAGACTCTGTCCAAAATAAAAAATAAAAGAAAAGAAAAAAAGAAAGACTTGCAACTACAGCTGCAAAACTCCCTCATGATTCCCTTTGGTTCCCTTTGATTTGCTTATATGATCTTAGCCTGGGGTGCATGTGGAACTGGTGATTGTGAGTGTCTGTGCAGGTGCATCTTCCTGCAAGGAAAATGAATGCTCTACATTTCCTGTGGATACAAAGATCTGCTCAAGCAAGTTAACACAATTAATTATGCAATGTGAAAATTTCTATCCCACAATTCTTATTTATTAGCACATAAGGTTTTCCATAATTTTGGAAATACTTTGGAGGAAAATGTCAGAAATTTGCATTGTAAGCTATAGAATAAATATGTATTAAACATCCACTATATATTTGTGTATACACTTTTTTTTTTTTTTTTTGAGACGGAGTCTTGCTCTGTCGCCCAGGCTGGAGTGCAGTGGCCGGATCTCAGCTCACTGCAAGCTCTGCCTCCCGGGTTTACG
>NC_045448.1:4754443-4767699 GCF_002776525.5 Piliocolobus tephrosceles | reverse complement strand
TTTTTTTTTTTTTTTTTTTTTTTTTGAGACAGAGTCTCACTCTGTCGCCCAGGCTGGAGTGCAGTGGCACGAACTCGGCTCACTGCAAGCTCCGCCTCCCGGGTTCATGCCATTCTCCTGCCTCAACCTCCCGAGTAACTGGGACTACAGGCACCCGCCACCACACCGGGCTAATTCTTTTTGTATTTTTAGTAGAGACGGGGTTTCACCATGTTAGCCCCGATGATTTCCATCTCCTGACCTCATGATCCGCCTGCCTTGGCCTCCCAAAGTGCTGGGATTACAGGCATGAGCCACCATGCCCGGCCTCTGTATACACATTTTTATTTATGTCCAGACACATATACATATTCCAATTTTACCTGCTTTTAGTTTTTGTAATTTATTTACAATTGTTTATGCAGTGGAGAAAAGTCATATACATTTGAGAATACTTTAAATTCATCATGATTATTACATTAATATAAATACATTTGAATGGTATATTATGCTTTTGCTGATATATATGCATGTTTTACAATTTATATTGTATATACATGAACAAGTTCTATAAGAACACAATTATGTGCATTCACACATCATTTGTTGAAGAGCTCAGGAGAATGCTATCTATCAGGTAAGTGAATTTTTCAGATCATTGAACCTTACTATTTCAAGCACAAGCATTTAATTTTTAATATCTGCAAGGAAATTTTCTGTAGGCCACTCCCTGGAGTTCTTGGGAAGATACTACTGAGCATAATAATAACAATGAAGAAAAAAACAGAAAATATTACCATAGAGTGAGTACCTATTATAGCCCTCACTTTGCACATACTTACGTCAGGAAATCCTTGAGATTTGGTGAACTGGGTCCTCCCATTCAGATATAACTGTCGAACAAAGTGGGACTTGGAGAATTTTGGTAGCAAGATTCAATTATAAAACTAAGAAGTAGAATTAGGATTTCAAGCTATGTCTTTCTTGCTGAAATTTCCATTGTCTTTCTCATACATTTTCTTCCCTTGAGTACCTTACCATACAGGCATTTATGGTTGCCTGCAGATTCTGACACCTATAGGTAGTTTCTGCTTTCTAGTTTTTCTGGGGCTTCCTTTGATGTTGAAATCTCCATGTTGTCTTCTACTGCATACGACTTTCTGTTCTAGTTCTGCCAGTTCTCCTCAATTTTGTTTCTTGTAATGTGCTCTGTGCTGGTTTATCAGAAAAGTGGGTTTGATAAAAACTATTGGTTAAAGTTTATTTGGTAATTAGAGGTAATTATTCCCCTTTTTTCTTATAAGAATATATATATATTTGTGTCAGTTTCTGTTTTCCTAGCAATAAGGGTACTGGACAGAACGACTTTAAAGCAACCAGGGTTTTGCTGTGTGTACATATTCACTTGCTAGTCACATTTTACTGTAAAGAAATATTTAAAAGGAAACGCAAGTCAACAATGATGCAAAAATCTCAAAAGAACTCACATTTAGAAATATTTAATAAATACTGTAGGTCAGTTTGAATTCTTCCAAAATATGTTCTGTTAACAGCTGTTTTGCAAATTGTTTCAGACCTTTAAGAAAGAAAGCATGTTAATAAAGAGCAGTAGGCCACCTCCTTCCCCATCTTATTCTACGGGATTTGTGCATACTTCTGCAGATCATATAGAAGTTTTATGTCCATGTTTCTATAACTGGCTTGGCTTTTTCTAAATTGTAGGAGAAGAAAATCCAATCTCTAGTTTCTTTGTAGCATATAATTGTAACAAGATAGTCAAAGAAAAGAGAAAGCTTAGAGAAAGAAAAGTCATTTCTTAAAGTTTGAGGATTTAGTAGATTATGAAAGAAAACTAGCTCAGGTTCAAAGGGTTATTAGAAAATCTAAGAGGCCCTGCCAGCAGAACTTTTCTGGTGCTATGTAGACTTCAATGGGCAGTGTGAAATATAAAATAAGATTTTAAAGTTCAGTGATGAAAAGGACACGGATCATCCGCAAAACTCACTTTATTTGAAGGTAGAATTCTGTTGGATGACGAGAGAGTTGAACATGTGGAGGGATTTATAGGTTCAATGTGGTGACACCGAAAGTCTCATGTTTTCTCTCTCAAAGAATTTCATATTTTGAAGATAAGCATTGTAGTCCATTAATAATATATGACAATATAGACACATTGCTTCTTTTTAATCTTTTTACTGATTATGAAATTCCTTTTTTCATCAAAATTTATTAAGACCAAAGAAGTAAAATTTTACAAGTTCGTGAAAAAAGTAGTTGTACCCAATTACAAGCGAACATCTCCCTAGTATCTAATTCCACATATATTTATTTTCTTTCACCGCCTCTGAAAGAAATTCCAACATTATTTTCCACAACATAGAGAAACAGAATTACTCTGTGTATGTGGGCGTGTGCGCGGGCGCGCTCATGTGCGTATTTGTGCGCGCGCACGCTCGTGTGTGCGTGTGTGCGCGCGCGCGCTCGTGTGCGTGCGCGCGTGTGTGTCTTGGCTTTATCTGTGTTCTTCAGGGACTGCAGGTCTCTTCAACTTCCTCCAGCACAAGCTCTAGGTGTTCCTGAGGCTGTCGGGAGGCAGCATTCATAGGAACTTTGGGCCGCATTGTGGTATCAACCTGTCTTGCATCCTCTTCCCTGACCCGCTGCTGTGGGGCTACTTGCCAAGGTCACCAAGGAGATGTGTTCCGTCAGGCCTCTCAGTGAAGGTACTGACCTCCTGCAAAAACCGGGGGTCCCCCGCCCAGGGAAGAATTTTGTCAGTGGCCCTACCCTATCCCTTCCTCTTCCCCTGCAGGGCGAATGTGAGCGGCAGACCTCGCGTTTGCACTGCACTGGCCCTTCTGGCCTCGCTCTCTCCTTCCCACTCCCCAGTCGTCTGCCACTGCTCCTCTCGCTGCGCAGGCAACAAAGCCAGCCAGGTGCCCCATGTCCCAGATAGTGTGCACTAAGGAGCTCAACAGCTCTCTCTTCCATTTGCTCTTTGTTGAAGGCCTCTTGCATGACAACACAGCTGTTGATCATGGAGTCCAGTCCAAAGGGAACGTAGTGTGAGTGGCATTGTCCTAACGCTCACGATTCCTTCCTGTACTTCTGGATTTTTGAGTCAAATGTTTGTGGTTTTCTCTTCTCCTGTAAAATGAAAAATGTCTCAGGAAGTCCTAGGTGATTCGTGTAAATAATATGTGACTGTGTAGTGGATGATTCACAAAGTAAGTGGATGCACACTGGCTCTCCACATATGCACTAAATGAACCACAAACGTGTTGCATCCAGGCAGTCCTCAGCCCTAAAGCTCACCTTCTCTAACTTTACAAATGCAGTTTCGTTTTTCTTATACATTTTGTGGAAAAGTTAAAGACTGTGAGCAGCATACTGCTTGCAACAATGTTTAAGGGTCCAGTAGGAAGATCAGACTGACTGACCTGAATCAAAGCTTTGCCTCTTAAGCAGAGAAGAGAACTGTGGGTGCCAAGGACCCAGGTGGGGTTTCCAAGGAATAAGAGGGTTTCTCATCAATATGTGTAAAATTTTAATTATGCAATTATTTTAATTATAAGTTCTAGAGATTTGATGTAGCGTATTGAGCCTATAGACAACATGCCGGTGTTGCACATTCAAAAATATGTAAAGAGAGAGAACTCGTATTAAATTGTCTTACCAAAATAAAAAATAAAATAAACTAGAAAATAAGTAAATAATTAAATAATTATTGCCTCCTACAACTAACTTTGGACAAATGTCCTACCCTGGTAAAGTCAGGGCATTTTCCTGGCTGAAAGTGCGTTTTAGAGCTGAGGACTTCCTAGATGAATGGTATTAGTAGCTCAATTAGGGCATATGTGGAAAGCCAGAGTGCATCGCATATTTTGTGAATAATCCACTACACAGCCACATGTTTACATGAATAAGCTAGGACCTCCTGAGAAATTATTCATTTTACATGAAGAAAGACAACCATAAACGTTTGGCTCAAAAATCCAGAGGTACAAGGAGTGATCATGAGTATTAGGATAATCACATTCACAGGCATTTCCCTGGCTTTACCAGGGTGGGACACTTGTCCAGAGCCTCTGCCTTTTCCCATTTTCCAGGTATTCCATAAAAAGAGTTACTGTCCAATACATAATTAATACCAATAGCTTTCTTAGTTTATTAATATTAATAAGAATGTGGCCGAAGTTCAGACTGACAAAGTTAAATCTGCAATCAGTGGGTAAGATACCAAAATCATTTCCATAGCACTAATTTTGTGGACAGTAACCTAGAAAGCCTCTGGAAAGTAGATGTCTTGTGGCCCGCATGACTCACAGAGAAGAGCTGAGATAGCTTCAGACTGCAGGGAGAAGGTTAGTCCTGTGGTCAAGGAAGGGTAGGTGAAAGTTTGAAAGGAATTAACAGTAGAGACTGGAATCGAGGGATTGTTTATTTCTTTGATGACACATCATTCTAGCACTAGATCTTTAATTATACTTTTAGCAAATATATACAATCTTTCATGTATTTTTTTAATTGAAAGATGTTAATTTGTTGCCTTTAATATCAACGTAAGAGTTTGTCCTTAGTGAATCCGTGTTCCTCAGCCTGGTCAAATCTAGTTTTCTCCTCTCCAGTTAACTGGTTGTTGAAAATGTGTTTCTTTCACATCAGTGATTCAGGACATAAATATTTAGTTTCATGTAAGGAAACTATCCAGAGTCTCTGTCATTTTGAGCTCTTGAGTTGTCCAGGAATTAGAATCCAGTGATTTAGTGTCTTATTGACCATGCTGAACATAATATCATTTAATTGACTCTGTTTATAAAATTTAGCATCTATGACAATTAAGCAGCTTTCTGCCTCGAAGACTGCTTGTGAGTGCTTCTCCGAGTTCTATTTGACTCTACTGAGGGGCTCCTTAGAGCTTTTAGTTTTTATTAATGCAAACCAGTTGTCTGCTCTAATTAATTAAGGAATCTGAAGACAAAGCTCAAGAAATAAACTCAATTTGGATTTTGAGATAGAAAAATACTATATCTCCAATATTTTTGAAAATACAATGTGAACTTCTTAATATACATGTTGTAGATTTCAATCTGAAAGTATTGATTACTCAATTATAAGCATCTAAATTAATAGGAATATCACTATTTAAATATATTGAACTTAGAGATATTTGGTATAGTTTTAATTATATATAGGTTACCTAAGCCTATTCTGTGTCTGAACTTCCACCAAATTCCATATCTTTCAAGTGGCATGTGTAATATTGGGCAGAGTTCTTATAATGCCTTAATCTGCATTTGTCTCATCTGCAAACCTGAGGATAAGATGCTACATTATGAGCTCTAAGCTCATGGATGCTGGCATTCAAGCCCTGGTTATTCTATTTCTATTTTAAGGCCATGAAAAAAGCTTAACTTCTTTTCTTTCAATTTTTCCAACCTGAAATGAGTTTTAATTACCCTAAAGTGACATAATAAAAGCATATACCTCTCAGGGTTGCCGTGGAAACAAAAGAAGGTGATGCTTTCTGACTATTTGCGGTGTGTAACAAACAATTATGATCTTACAAAATGTTAGCTTTCATCATGGTCATTACCATCACCTTCTTTTTCTAACATTCTTTGACTTTAGGAAAATCAATTTTATTATTTGCTGTGATTATTTTATAAACTAAGTTTGTTCACATTTTCCCAACTTTTATTATAGTGAAATATTTTTATTTTAAAAATTAGCATGAGAAGTGAAAATCAAACAAATGTTGAGTTGAATATTTTATTAGGTGCTTTGAACTTGGGAGACACATATAATCTATTGGATATAACTGGAATGTAGCTATGATTCTTAGTCTATGATTCTTGCTGTCTATTTGATCCATGAAATGTTGATGTAAATTACACTGTCTATACAGCATGCTTGACAAAAGTAGGAAGGAACAAGTGGTTCTCTGAATGCCTTCTATTTTGATTTAATTATTTTTGTATTACAAAGCAAGTTTATCCTTAATAACTGATGATTTAAAGTGTCACTCCCGTTTGGCTATGAATTCTTAGAGTTTCCATTTATTACATGTTACTCAACATATGAGATTATTGAGCAATATTTCCGTGTATTCTTATTAGTATTGAAAGAGCTGTTCTCATCTAAATATTCTGATTTTTAGAGAGTTCAAGGCTTCACATTACTGCAAGGGTTAATGGCAGGTCTATCTAAACAAACTTGAACAAGTCAGAATTTCTCATTTCATAAATATTGTTGGACCAAAATTAAATCAGAAAATAAACAAGTTAGTACTAGTTTGTACACACACACATTTTAGATAGAGTCCAGTTTTCATGTAGGAGAAGTCATAAAGTAAATACAGAATAAATGGAATGAATATTACTACATTCTCCTCATGGAAAAGCAAAGCTCAAATAGGATAGTAAAATTCAGAAAAAGGACTATCAGTATCTAATTATGTAATATTTAAAAGTTATTTCTTTAAAATTATAAGCAAAGTAAAAGACAACTAACTAGCATATATTTGCCAGTAAATAAAAGAGAAAAAACTGTAAAAGGAATAGCATGTAACACACCATGGAGACCAACACACACGGTAGCCCCAATTTAGGAATGAAAGAAATAAAAAGGACAGGAGCTATTTATGGAACAAAAAATTCACACAGGCAATTAACCCTGCCGCTTTTATTTCCATTTTATTTGCTATTGTGTCTTGACACAAACCATCTTCACCTCCACTCCCCATCCACCAGCCCCGGAGCTCAAAATGCACTGATCCGACTATTTTTCCACTGTCCCTAATCTTCACCACGTCTCTGTTCCCTGCCTTCCCCACCCTGGCCTGCAGTCACACAGCTGGACGGTGTTTGGAGCTCTGTAGCTTCCTAACCTTCAGCAACATTCCACATGAGTGATTACTCCTGTGTTGCCCACTGAGACTGGGCCACAATATTAGTCGTTTTTACACTGCTATAAAGAAATGCCCAAGACTGGGGAATTTATAAAGAAAAGAGGCTTAATTGACTCACAGTTCTGCATGGCTGGGGAAGCCTCAGGAAACTTACAATCAGGGCAGAGGGGAAGCAGGCTTATCTTACGTGGTGGCAGGTGAGAGAGAGCAAAAGAGAGGACCTGCCAAACACTTATCAAACCATCAGGTCTCGTGAGGACTCATTCACTATCACGAGAATAGCATGGGGAAAACCATCCCCAGGGTCCAATCACCTACCTCCCTCCACACGTGGGGATTGCAGGCCCCTTCTTGGACATGTGGGGATTACAATTCGAGATGCAGTTTGGGTGGGGACACAGAGCCCAGGCATATCAGCCACCCTGACACTCTCCCACCCTCCTAACTTCCACTAATGTCTTCAGGCCCAGAATCCCCTCTAGCTCCTCCTTATCAGTTGATAACCACTTTTATTTCTAGACAATCAGAAGAGGGCTTCTATGTGCTCCCACACCTCCTCTCGGCCTCTTTTCCTGGTAAATAGTTGGGTTGTTCTAGCCGCTATTTAATGCCAAATCTTCATTTGCACAGTTGATCCAACCACCTGTCAGGTATTTAGTGACTTGCTCTTTCAGTATGCCTTTGTGTACTACATGCATCACAGTGCTTTCTTTCAACACTAAATGAGCTTTCCCTCAGCCCCACAGACCTCATCTATGGCACTGGCTTAGCTCCCCTTTGCTGCAACTCCTGGAAACTGTCTCCTGGTTTCATTGACTCTCCTTTCTCTGCTTGTCTCTTCCTTTCATCAGACATCCCACTTCACAAAAAAACAGCTCTTATCAAACTTAAGAGGGATCTCCATGGTTCAAAATCTCAGTCCAATTATAAATTTCAGTCCTTATCGTAGTTGATGAGTAAGTAGCTTTCAGCAATTGATCACTATCAGGTCCTTGAAATATTTCTTTTCTTCTAGTTTCAATGAAACCACTCTCCCCATGCTCCTCCTTCCTCACAGGCAGCTCTTACTCCTTTCTTCCTAATCTTTGAGTATTGGTGTATCCCAAGTATCAACCCTCAGCTCTGTCATTTTTTCTCTCCATCCTCATTCACACAGGTGAGCTCATTCAGCCCCATGGGTCTAAATACTACCTATGCAATTAGAACTCCCAATGTCCACTTCCATGGAAGTGGAAGTATGGAAATGAGAGGAAAACCCTGGCCTTTCCTCTGATCTCCATGCCTCTGTGTTCAGCTCTCTACCAGGCACCTCCACGAAACTGTCTCATGAGTACTGAAACTATTTCCAAAAATGAGTCTTTGGACACCTTAACACCCAAAGCTTTCCCTGCCTCCCAAAGTGGCTCAGGTCACAAACCTTGAACACACCTGTGAGTCTCCTCTTTTTCTCACACCTCACGTCTAGACAGCCAGTCCCATTCAGTTAGTGTTCAGGATTTATTGTACCAAACTTTGACTCTTTCACTCTATTTTCAGAGATGCTGCCCTGGTCTCATCTCTTATATCTCCCTGAAATAAATATAAGAGCTTTCTAAAAATCTTTGTGCTGCTACAATTGTAGCCCTCTGATCACCCACAGTCTAATTAAACCACAGAGATTGTATTGGACCCTATTACTGTGTTTAAAAATTGCTTCCCAAATTAACAACTTTAGAAAACAAACATGTATGATTTCCTGCAGTTCTGCAATGTGGAGATTCAGGAGAGGTTAATCCAGATGGTTCCGCCCAGGGCCTCTCATGAGGCTGCAGTTCGCTCTCAGCAGCAACGCCCTGCAGTGGCCTCTGCCAGGCCTGGACTCAGAGAAGCAGGAAGGCTTTTCCGACCTTTCCACTTCAGGCACTTCTTCCTCTGAAATCCCACCACCCTCCGCCTCAGGCGCAGTGAACTGCAAAGGTATGCTCCCTCCCGAGGGTTTTTGTCTACATCTTCTTTTTGAGTGATTCACCTTTCCTCTCAGATCCCGACATGCCTCGGTTCTGGACATGTATAAATTGACAAGAATGACATGAAAAGGGTCTTCTTTGTGTGTCTGTGAAGTGACCTGGGTTTATAAACATCTGTGAGGGCAAGTAGAATTGGGTACCTATTCACATGGTTATTTAGCAAATGAACTTCTCTATCGCGTGCAACTAAATATTACCTTAAAATCATGGCAAAGTGTGAAGAACTTTAATAACACTTCAATTTTATCCTTTAAAAGGGCCGTGTGCTCTCCCACCCCTTGGCAAGGATCTAATTCTGTCCATTAACTCACTGTTCCTGGCAATATTGAGTGCGTTCCCAGAGGCTTCTAGCTGTGCCACACCTTTGAAGCACTGTTTAGTGCGCCATATTGCTATTCACTCAACCTTTATTTATCCCTTGAAAATATTTTATCAATGCCAGTTGTGTTGGATTGTTTTTGAGAAAGATATTTGGAAAGGGTTACCATAAATTAACAAGATCTTTCGCTCAACAAATTCATGGAATATGTGTATATGTGTATCCAAATGCAGTCCATCTCCTTCAAAATGATCACCTTGGGAAATTATATACATTCCTCCAGTCATCATGACTCAAAAGACCTTTATTTATTTCCAACTGTTCCTAAAGAGTATGGGTGTGGAAAGAGAAAACTGTATTTGAATTCTAGCTTTGTTTCTTAGTAAATATAGAAAAATTACTTAGACTTACTGGGTCAGAGGGGTTCGTCCTTAAAACAGGGAGCGTACACAGGTGCTTTGGGGATGGCGGCAGGATTAGAGGCCACGTACGGAAGGCATACAGCCCTGTTGCTGGTAGTAATACCATGAATGAGCATATTGGCTCCATCACTGCTCCATGTTTGCCTCCTCTTAATGAGTCATCAGTGCCAGCTTCAGAGGCTGACTCTTGTGAGACTAGAAAACAAGTCTCCACCTATTGATCTCAGTCTATTGTTTTGAAAACTCTTCTCCCTGGTTCTGAATGTCTGCCTCCATATCTGACTCAACCCCTGTCTGACCTCTCTTAGGCTTGTTGGTTTTCTTTTTTCTTTCTTTTTTTTTATTTTTGAGACGGAGTTTCACTCTTGTTGCCCAGGCTGAAGTGCAATGGCATGATCTCGGCTCACTGCAGCCTCGCCTCCCGGGTTCAAGAGATTCTCCTGCATCAGCCTCTTGAGTAGCTGGGATTACAGGCATGCACCACCACGCCTGACTAATTTTGTAGTTTTTTGTAGAGACAGGGTTTCTCTATGCTGGTCAGGTTGGTTGCAAACTCCCCACTTCAGATGATCTGCCCACCTCGGCCTTCCAAAGTGCTAGGGTGAGCCACCGCACCCGGCTGGCTTGTTGGTTTCTTTGAGTTTTCTTTCTGGATTTAGATGTCAGCCTGCTTGTCCACTGCTGTCTTGCACTCCCATTCCTGTTCCTACCTCAGTGCATTCTATTAGCTTAGACAAGGTCTTCGTACTTCACATCCGGCCCCAGTGATTGTTCCTCAGCCTAGCTTTTGCCTGGTTCAGCCAGCCTCCCTCACTCCTAAGAAAACGGTGAACGTTAACAAAAAAATACTTTTGGAAATATTATGTATCTTTAGAAAACTAATTTGTATTAATTTATAATCACATGTATATAAGGAGATCTGCAAATTCTTTAGGGCAGTATATAAAGACTGAGTATTTTATTTCATTGTAATTTAGTTTAAGCCTCATGGATAACAAATTTAAAGGCTGACAAGGTGGAGAAGCTTTAGTTGAACCCAAAAAGGTAGAAATTCTTAATTTCTCTTTAGAAAACTAAATTGTCTTCAACATATAAGTATTGAGTTACCAAAAAAAAAAAAGAAAGGAAAGAAAAGAAACTCACCCATGTGCCTTCTCGACATAAGGGCAGCCACATGGTGTTGGCTTGCACATAATGCCTGATTTTAAAACTGCTATTTATTTGCTAAAATATGTGGGCTGTGAACACCTGTCCTTTTTTGATGGCTTTTTTGTTGTTGTTGTTGTTGTTTAATTTATTTATTTTTAAAAGGAGACTGCAAGAGGTTCTGGTTACAGACACATAGTATATTGTGGGATTTCCTTATCAGCCGATGCTGGGGTTGGAGGTAGCTTGCCCTGTGGGAACCACTCACGTGAGACTCGGACCAAGTACGAGACTGGAAACCCAAACATACTGATTTCCAGGGAGGAAAGAGAGGGCCATTAAAAGTCACAGAAATTTGGTGACTTTTGGCATCACTGGCATTTGGGGCCCCCAGTAGAGCAGATAGGGTGCTCGGAGAGCGGAGGGATCATGAACACTGTTTCCTTGGGTGAATGCTAGGTTAGGTAGTCTATGCATAGAGTCAGATCTCCTTTCCATCTCTTCATCGGCAAGAACAAAAAGAGTTAAATATGGGAATTTGTATAGGTGAAGATTTCCCTCCCCTAAAGTCATCCCCCATGAAGCTGCCACAAAGACGGGCTGCTCAGGGATTCCCTGGCCTCCTAGAAACACCTGTTCTGGGCTCCCTCCCCAGGCTACCGTGGGGATGGCCAGCTCTCCACTTCCATCCCTCCTCGGAGTCAGAGGAGGAGCCGGATAGAGACCTGCCTGGGGGAAGGGGCATTCCTTCCCGCTTGCAAAGCCAAAGAAGCCTTTTTTGGGCCTGAAATTTGCAGTGGCTCGGTCCATTTGAGCTACTATAACAAAACACCTCAAGCCGGGGGGATCTTACACACAAGAGAAATGTATTGTTCACAGTTCTGGAGTCTGGAAGTGCAAGATCAAGGCACCAGCTGATTCAGGGTCTAGTGAGGGCCAGGTCCGGGTTCCTGGATGGAAATTTCTGGCTGTGTCCTCACACCTGGGTAGGGCCAGGGCAGACCTCCCCTGTCTCTTCTTATGAGGACACTACTCCCAACATGGAGGCCTTTGTTATTCAGGGTTCTCTAGAGGGACGGCACTAACAGAATAGCTAGCTAGCTAGATAGATAGATGAAAAGGAGTTTATTGAGGAGAATTGACTCCCTACCACAAGGCGAAGTCCCTCAACAGGCTGTCTGCAAGCTGGGGAGCAAGGAAGCCAGTCCTAGTCCCAAAACTTCAAAAGTAGGGGAAGCCGATAGTGCCGCCTTCAGTCTGGGGCCAAAGACCGGAGAGCCCCTGGCAAACCACTGGTGTAGTCCAAGAGTCCAAAAGCCAAAGAACTCAGAGTCTGATGTTTGAGGGCAGGAAATCACCCAGCACGGGAGGAAGATGAAGATAGGAAGTCTCTGTAAGTCAGCTTCTTCCACCTTCTTCCTTCTGCTCTTTCTAGCTGTGCTGGCAGCTGACTGGATGGTGCGCACCCACACTGTGGTGCGTCTTCCGGGCTCTTCCTCTCCCATTCTACATTTTTTTTTTTTTTTTTTTTTGATGGAGTCTCACTCTGTTGCCAGGCTGGAGTGCAGTGGCACGATCTCGGCTCACTGCAACCTCCGACTCCCGGGTTCAAGCGATTCTCCTGCCTCCGCCTCCCGAGTAGCTGGGACTACAGGCACCTGCCACCTCGCCAGGTCTCGATTTCCTGACCTCGAGATCCACCTGCCTCAGCTTCCCAAAGTGCTGGGATTACAGGCGTGAGCCACCGCACCCGACCCCATTCTAGTGTTAGTCTCTTCTGACAACACCCAGAAACACCCAGATACATTCAGAAACGATAATAATTAGCCACTGACGGCCAGTGACACCTTAATATGTGAGCACCGATAGCTCTACTGAGTACCTGGTGTGTTCCGTGGACAGCCACGTCTTGATTCTCATATGAAAGGATGTGCTTCACTTGGCACAGGAGAAATCTGAGGATGAGAGAGCAAGTGAGGGGCAGAGTCAGGATGTAAACTCACACCTGTCTCGTTCTAAAACTAAGGCTCTTTCTGGAGTGGCGATGCCAACGTCATTTAGCAGGATGATCTAAGGGGGCTTTCCGGATACCTGGCGCAACACCCCAGTGTGCAGCATGGAAGAGCAAGGGAGAGACAAGAAAGGCAGGAGGGCGGAGCATTGTGTGTGGGGAGGGTGCCGGGCCCTTCAAGCTCTGGCATAAATGTGCTTCTCTTATTGAAGTCTTCCCTGAAGACCCAGACAGGGAGTGGTCACTGTCACATGACCAAGACATCACACCCACACCTCCAACACCTCCCACACCACCCACACCACCCACCACAGACGCACCACACACCACCCACACTCCACACACCACCCACACCACACACCACACACCACACACCACACACCACACACCACACACCACACACCACGTACCACACTCCACACACCACACTCCACACACCACCCACACCACACACCACACACAC
>NC_045448.1:4688511-4754343 GCF_002776525.5 Piliocolobus tephrosceles | reverse complement strand
CACCACATGCCACACCCCCACACACCACACACCACAGACACACCACACACTCCACACACCACACACCACAGACACACCACACACCATACTGTATACCCCCATGCTACACATACCATATACACCACACGCCATACTCTACACCCCACACACTACACACCACAGACACACCACATACACCACACACCACACACACTCCACACACCACACACCACCCACCACACCCCACACACTACGTACATACCACACACATAAACATACACTACATACCACACTTACACATACACGACATTCACACAACACACCACACATATACATATGCCACACATACACACTGGAGAACTCATACATGGATACAAACATACAGAGACACCACACACCCATACACACACCACATACACACACAAAATACACCACACCACACACATAGACACACACACCATATGTGTACACACATATACACACCACACATACACACATGCATCATATGCCATACACACTATACACAATACACACTCATGTAAATGCCCACCACACACATCACACACCCCACAGAATACATACATGCACACACATAAATACACACTAAACACATGTCACATACCACATATACACAATACACTACACACAAACACACACCACACATACCACACCACATGGCACACACAACATAAACATCTCACACACCAAACACACATCCCTCATATCCTATGTCTATACACACATACTACACATACATCAAATACCACACACAGAACACACATACCCACACATGCCCGCCACACACACCACAGGTACATGCACACCATGTATCAAAAACACGTACTCATACAGCATATACACACCATGCATACTGCACACACACATGCACATATACAACACCCCCCATGCACACTGTTGGAAGGAACAAATGATGCAAGAATTGAAAATGAGCTAAACTTAGTTACAATGTACTGTGCTTCAAATATCATATTCCCTGGATTCTTAACAACTGTTTGTGTCAACTTTAATTAAAATATATTGCCCATGAGTTCATATTTCTGATTAACTGAATAAGTGGAGCAGAGAGTGCAAATTTCCTATAAAGAAGAATCCCAATTAATGTAGTTAGGTGCTCCCTCCTCATTGAAGTTGAGAGTAATTCCCTACCCCTTGAAGTGGGCTGAGCATAGTTACTTCCTTCCAAAGGGTAAACAGGGAAAGGAGGAAAAGCAGTCAGTTTGTAATGAAGAAGTCTGGCACCTCCACGTCAGCCAGATGACAGGTGAGTATCGCTGGTGATGAGGCATGCACACAGCATACTCTGCCACCATGACAGGATGGCAAGTCCACTCCTCTGGTCTTCCTCCCAGCAACCAATAGCCCTAATCTAACCATGAAACAAACATCAGGGAAACCTACGTTGGTTGGCAGGCATTCTGAAAACTACCTGATCAGTACTTACCAAACCTGTCTCAGTCATCAAAAACTAGGAGAATCTGGGAAACTGTCACAGTTGAGAGGAGCATAAGGAGACGTGATGCTTAATGACACAGAGGATCCTGGATCCGACACCAGAGCACAAAAAGGACATCAGGAAGTGCCTAAAGTTTGAGTTCAGTGAATAGTCAAAAACAAAATAAACATTGGCTGCCTAATAAACATTGCCTATGAACTCAATAGACATGAACTGCGGTTGTCTGTTAGGTGTAAAATTCAGGGGCAGACAAGCTTCACTGATAAAAGCAGAAGACATCTACACCATGATACAGATGGCCACAGCCACTTCCTAGAGAGGGCGATTTCCTGGGGTTCTGAAACTTGAGCTAGAGGTGAGGGGAGAGTCATAAAAATCCAAGTAAGGAAAAACTGAGCAATGGAGGAGAAAACAGACATTTCATGGAACATTCTGGAAGTGACAAGTGGTCCTACAACAGGAGAGCATGGGGTTGGGGGTTACCATGTTGTTTGTGATTGTGTGATTCACATCTTGTTTGCAAGCTAAATAAAAGTTCTAGGACTTATGTGAGGGTTTGCACACCAACACACTCCTGTTCCTAACACAGTTTCCAACTGCACAATTGCTTAAAAGTTAATATTGACATAAAAACAGGAAAAAAAGGAAGAGAGAGATGGCGTGAGGGAGGAACTAAGAGAGGCAGGAGAAAGAGGAAGAAAAACTGAGTTTCCTGAGGCAAATCTTCCAGGGCCTATGTGCCCTCCATACTACGGTCCACGCATGGCATCTCGTGACCCAGGAGAAAGAAGGCATTCCCTAAGCCAGAATAAACGGTCTTTTCTCTAAAATTAAGTAAAGTACCTTTCCTTATGTAATCAAGTATATCAACTGGAAAATAATTGTTTTTAAAAATTCCTCTTAAAATGTTGTCATCTGTTGCTATTTGCTGGTTTGGTGAGCATTCCCAGATTATAAAACAAATGAAAACGTTGCAAGTGACTATTAGTGGATACACATGAGATATTATTTTAAGATATTTTACTTTATTTTTAAAGTATCTTCTCTTAGCAAGATTTCTCGCATGAATAACAGAATAACATATGTCTGAATATCATAGAATCTCACAAGGACCATCTTCACTTCCCCTGAAATAAGCAAGTTTGAACCACGACTTTAGAAATGTGAGCACCGAACATGTCTTGGATCAGAGTGGTGATGAGTGATGTAAGACGAATTAAAGCGTGGTGGGAGACAGGTCAGTGTGGGGCCACACAGCTTGGACAGTGCTCCAGACAACTGTAAGGGTAGTATCAGCAGACACGAGGGAGAGGAGGTGTGGCTTGGGGAAAAATAAAATTACTAGGGTGAAGCATATTGGGTGGAAAGTGCAGAAATAGAGTAAATCTGAATGAAAAATCATGCCAAGGTCTTCAGTAGTTTAGGAATTGAATACGTCCCATTTTGGTTTAGAGAGTCAAGGCCTTCATCTTTTATCAATATGGCGGGATAAACGTCCAGAGGGACAAACATCCATTTTTACCTATTTATTATATATATGATATGATAATACATTATAAATATAATATATACATCTAATGGAAGTAGACAAGGGCATGTTCCACATGCTGAAGGCAGAGCCAAAGTGAGAAGCCTCAGCAAACAATGGAAAAGACTGATGGGAGGACACTGAAGAGGCGAGATCACATGGGGCTTTGCAAGTTATACTACAAACTGGCTTCTACGCTGACAGAAACAGGAAACCAGAGGCAGCTTCTAAGCACAGGCATGAGGCGATCTGACAGATTTAACATCAGCCCTCTGAATGGTAGGTTGAGAGGAAGTTTTGTTAGAACAAGAGTAAGAAAGAGCCTGGTTGGAAGCCTGTTGTTCTCCAGGTAAGGGGTGATGTTGGCTTGAATAGGATGGTAGGAGTGAAATGGTAATAAGCAGCCAATTATGGAAATACATTGATGTCAGGGTCAGTAGGATTCCTAGAAGAATTGATGTGGGTTGTGAGAAAATTGTTTGTACTAAATCTCAAAAGAAACCTGTGTTTGGATAGTGCACATAGTAGGAGAAAAATGAAGAGAGAAAACAGGGAAGCAGAAGGAGACAAAAGTCTCCAGAAGGAAAGGGCAGTTGACTGTGTCCTGTGCTGCTGATGGACCCTGCAGTATGGAGTCGAGGATTAACCACTGGACTCAGTCACACCACAGGGATCACCAACCTTGATGGAGTGACTTCTTGGATTAGGAGGCATCACTAAGACAAAATGGCAAAACAGCATTTTAAATATACTAAAGAACAAAACTTATGTTTATATGCTAATGGGAATGAGTCATTCTAGAGAGAAAAACTTGCAATATGGCAGGGAAAGGCCAACACTGGAGTTCTGGAAGCTGTCCATGAGTGGACGAGAGACAGAATCTAGGAAAAAAGTAGAGGGTCCACTTGATACAGGATTATAGAAAGGAAAGATTTACAGTTGGTAGGTCACGCTGAAGAGAGCCAAGTGCAGAGACTGGCAAGGTAATTTGTGATAAATAGTCCCCTGATTTTATTATTAGAAAGGTAAGATAGACTTAATGAGTGTAGTCACTGTGGAATTCCTAGGAAGAAAAAACAGTTGAAGGAAATTTCAGAAAAAGATAAAACAAGTATAGATAACTCAGCACACATGGCTACAGAGGAGAGGAGGAAGCAATGAAGATACATGATGTGGAAGCATGTTGGGAGGTTTTCACTGAGGTAAGATGTACATAATTAACCATTTTAGCTATTTTAAGTGTATAATTCAATAGCATTAAGTATATTCACAATATTATGCAATCATCACCACCATTTATGTCCAGAATTCCAGGATATCTTTTTGTCTTCCTAAATTGAAAGAGGGCTTTTTGAGGAGATAATCTTTGGTACAAAGGTAGTCAATAAAGAAATAAGAGAGAGTTTGCAAGTAAAAGGGAAATTGAAAGAGATGAAAAAAGGGATGGCTAGCTAGATGGGTATGAATGGATGCATGGATGGATGGATGTGTGAATGGATGAATGGATGGATGGATGGATGAATGGATGGATGGATAATGGTGCCAAGATCCAGTCTGGTAAATAGGGTAAGATTCAAGCATAAAGGCAAAGTTTCGGCAAGAAAATGGAAAAAAAAAAATTTTTTTAGGAGACAATCTATCTCTGTCACCCAGGCTGGAATCTCAAACTTTTGGGCTCAAGTGATCCTCCCACTCCAGCCTCCTGAGTAATGAGGATTACAGGCACACACCACCATTCCCACTCCGGCCTCCTGAGTAACTAGGACTACAGGCACACACCACCACGCCTGGCTAAATGTTTTGTTATATAGAGACTGGGACCTTGCTATGCTACACAGGCTGGTCTCAAACTCAAAAGCACTGGGACTACCAGTGTGAGTCACCATACCCAGCCAGAATCTATTTTCAAATCAACTACTCCTAAGGCAGACAACATCTATTATCTGATGTAATCCTCATGACAACCATGTGTGGTAATTATTATTATAGTCTTTTTATGAATGGGGAATCTAACATTGAGAGTATTTAATGTTGCCTGAGTTGCAAAGCTAATAAGTGTTGAGCTTGAGTTTGAGCCTATATGTATTTAATTCCACAGCCTAGTCAGGAGGCATTGTCTAAAATACCACTCATTCCTCTGTCCACTCAACAAACATAATAAATATCTGTAATGTGCAAGTGTCGTATTAAGTAACTGAATAAGATCATAGGCTTTATTTTTTTTTCCACTTTGGACATTTTCTATATTGACCATATCTGTTTACATGATGAATTATTAACTGTCTAAAATTGGCACCTAAATCAATGTGTCCAATGCCTCCATTTAACCCATTGATTTACTTAATCAATTGCTTATGTGGAATATTCCACAAATACTCACTACTTCCTTTCAATACTTTCATCGTCGTCTTTGTGCCAGGCACTGTGCTAAGCACAGGGATATGCTGGTAACTGTTATCAGCATGTTTCCTGCTGGCATGGAATTCTATGGCTAACATGCTTGCGTTCATACAAGAAGGTAGGGAGTAGGATAAGATCGTGAGGGGAAAACTCGACATAAATAGACCTGGAGTCCCCCTTCCTCAGGTAGGAAGGCCATCCAAGCAGATACTGAGTTTAAAGGGGCCTTTCAGACTCACTTTGCCTCTGGGCCAGCAGGAACCTGAAGTCAGTCTGCTCTGATGAGGAGAAGCAACATGCACCCTCTGCCTTCCGGAAAATGGGGCTCTTAGTGCCAGATGAATGTCCAGGAAGCTAAACCCAGAAATGTAAAGCCTCTGTAGGTGCTCCGATAAGAAGAGCCAACTTTGAGGAAGAGCTGTGTTAGGAAGTGAGTGAGACTCCTGCTTAGTCTACGGCAGAACTGATGCTGGTCTCTGTGGGAAGAAAATGCAGCTGGACCCCAGGGCCAGAGCCTAATGCCTCTTACAGATCCTCGCAATGCAGAAATGTTTAACAGTCGTGAAGCTAAAAGGCCAATATTCTGCGGAGTGCAGGGGAGTTGAGTCTCTCCTGGAGTCAGAGGACTCACTGTGAGATGCTCTGTGGCTAATAGAGATGAGATGAAAGGCACCGTTCCTTTAGATGTGATTCCTTTTAGACCAGGTCCTGAGCTGCCATGGTATGAGACACTCAGAGCTGTGGGCGGATCCAGGTAGGAAAGGTGGGGCTCACAAAAGCACACTGTGAAGCTCAGCGGGACACAATAGCAAGCTGCAGGGAACACTGGCCCTTCCGGAGGACTCCTTGGACCTGCCTTTCCAGGGATCCTGCCTTATGGATCCTTTATGAGTTTCCTAATGGAATTTCCTAGAAAGAACTCTATTACAAACAGGTCTTAATAAAAATGCATGAAAGGGAATGTTGATATTTGTACTAGTGTGATTACTGAGAAGGGAGAGCAAGTCAGAAGTCAGCATGATGTTCATCAGGGCAAATGCCTGTGGGGAAACGTGGGGAGGGGGTGGGAGAAGCTGGAACAGCCATTTTTTAAATTTTTTTTATTTTTTTATTATGATTATACTTTAAGTTCTAGGGTACATGTCCATAACGTGCAGGTTTGTTACATATGTATACTTGTGCCATGTTGGTGTGCTGCACCCATCAACTCGTCATTTACATCAGGTATAACTCCCAGTGCAATCCCTCCCCCCTGCCCCCTCCCCATAATAGGCCCCGGTGTGTGATGTTCCCCTTCCCGAGTCCAAGTGATCTCATTGTTCAGTTCCCACCTATGAGTGAGAACACGCGGTGTTTAGTTTTCTGTTCTTGCGATAGTTTGCTGAGAATGATGGTTTCCAGCTGCATCCATGTCCCTACAAAGGACACAAACTCATCCTTTTTTATGGCTGTGTAGTATTCCATGGTGTATATGTGCCACATCCTCAATGCAGATCTGAGCTTGTGTGAAGGCCAGAGGGCCAGAGGGAAGGTTCTGTGGAAGCCCGCGGATGTCAGTGCATTCTGAGGTAAGTTTGGCCAGGCCTTCAGAGACTGGGAACCAAAAGAGTCCTGCAACCCCCAGGGACAAGCCAACCTTACATCTGCTACACTCAGTCATTAGCTGGGAGCAGCCTGTGGGTTTCATAAGTTTGCAGCTGGGGCCAGGGCCAATGACGTTCTGCCAGTCCCAGAGCTGTAAAGTGCCAATATGTAAAATTATTTAGTCTTCTTTTAAAATCTGCACCCGAAAAGCATTATTTTTTAGCATATGGATGAATAAACAGATATTTTTGTTAAGTGTCATGAATCAATCAAAACTAATCTGAGAGGAGAAGATATAACTAGCATCCACTTCATAGTTCTGCTTTCTAAAGATAGTGTTAACCAAAAATTATATACAAACAAACAGTAAATATGAAAAAATTATCTTCAGTAAAATAAAGCTACCATTGTATAATTGTTAGCCCAGCGCCCTAAAATAACGTATCCTGAGTTTGATATGGTTAATGTAAGTCAGTGTGCCTAACATGGTTTTTAGGCACACTGACTTACATTAACTAATAATGTATAGCTAGTAATTGATTTTTTGCTGGCATCAGGAGTTTATAAATGCATACATAGACCTATGATTTTCCCATGGAGAATGATCTTTTTACTGTATTGCCATTAGAGCATACCAGGGTAATCCAGTAGTCCACTAAATATAATAGGGACTTCAATAGGAATATATATATATATATATATATATATATATATATATATAGGCACATGAATATATATATAGGCACATGAATATATATATAGGTACATGAATATATATAGGCACATGAATATATATAGACACATGAATATATATATAGGCACGTGAATATATATACATAGGCACATGAATATATATAGGTACATGAACATATATAGACAGTAATATATATGGGCACATGAATATATATATAGACATGTTAATATATATAGGCACATGAATATATATAATAGGCGCATGAATATATATACACATAGGCACATGTAAATATATAGGTACATGAATACATATAGGCACATGAATATATATAGGCACATGAATATACAGGTACATGAAAATATATATATAGGTACATGAATATATATAGGCACATGAATATATATATAGGCACATGAAGATATATACATAGGCACATGAATATATATATAGGCACATGGATATATACACAGGCACATGAATATATATATAGGCACACGAATATATATAGGCACACGAATATATATATAGGCACATGAATATATATAGGCACACGAATATATATATAGGCACATGAACATATATACATATATAGGCGCATGAATATATATATATATATATATATACACTCATGGCGCTTCAGCAAATACAGGTGGTGGATGCCATAGTTATAAATGTGCATGTTTCCAGAATGTTTACCAAATGCCAAAATGACTAAAATTTGTATAGGTTCACATAGCTGTGAATAATTTTGGTCAATAGAAAAAGAAACAGCAGGAGGGCTCTTATGAGAAAGAATCAAATCATGCTGGTTTGTTTTTGGTTTTGTCTTTTAAGGCAGTGCTGGGTGGTATAATCTAGTATGCCACCTAATCGATAATCACTGGGACGAGAAGCCAAGCTAGTCCACACTAGCTGAGCCATCTATGCCTTCTCCCCAGTCTGTGCTTGCTAGCCTGCTTGCTACTGGATGTCACTATTTCATTTTAAGTAGGAATAGCTACGAAGATGACCAGTTTTTCCCACATAAGAACAAATAATGTAATCATAACGGACAATATTTGCAATAATAATGATTCCAGGAAAATTTACATTTCTACCGTATGCCTGTGACTTAAATGGTGATTTCCTCCTGGCTTTAGATATAGACTCCTTTCTCTGTCTCTCTCTCTCTCTCTGTCTCTCTCCTTCTCTGTTGGACATGGTTAAAGATATAAGCCAGCTTTGTTCTCTTCTTCACAAAATAAAGCCCAGAAGCACAAGTAAAGACAGAGCTGGATGTGCAGGAGCGACATTTGCATACTGCAGTTTGTAGAGGCTGCAAACACAACACAATGGATGGCTTACTCTGAAAATCTGAGGGAAAGAAAGTCTTGGTTTCATACATTTTTTGCTAATTGGACAGAATGTTCATAAATGAATTACTGCCCATATTCAACTGTAGGTTTTTCAAACTTGGAGGACATTTCTTGGGAAAACTGATTTAATTAAGTAAGCAAGGATGGGCTGCTTGGACTGTTTGAAACAAATACTAATTTGTAAAGATCCACATGGCCACAAAATTGCTATCAAAGCAACTTATGCAGAATGTATGAAATTAACACATATACTTTCCTAATTCTCAAAAGGAGGGGGAAAAGATGGTGATGAAGTCAGCTATAATTACCTACAGGGAAATATTGGAATCCATCTTATTTTCACTCAGACCTGACACATTTCATGCGGAATGGATGCCTCAGGGCCCATGTATACATGGGTTCTGATTGGAAGTAATGAAGTCTAGCCAACTTTGTTTTCTTTTATCTTAAAATAGAGGCTAAGGTTATTTAAAGCAATTAAACCATGCTGGTTATAAGTAGATGTCAGCTTCTCATAAGTAGAATGTTTCCAAGGAAAATCTGTTTGAGAAGACAAGGTTTTCTGTGGCCTAGCTTCTTTTTAAATGGGTGAAATTATAACAGGAACAGGATTACTGTTGAATTGAAAAGACCCCACGACATGTGTCTCCGTGGCCTACAATCTGTCATGTTTTTGTGGATGCATAAAAGATGGACGAGTTCAACTTTGTGCATCTCCTGCACAGGTGTTCTGCTGCCACATTGAAAAGCACTGCAGAACGTGAGTCTGCCCCACCAGGCCGGCTCCTGCGACCTCCCATTAATGTGCAGGGGTGGCGAGCAAGCTCCGGGTGCAGCCTGGGAATCGGCCTCCTGATTTCGAAACACTGGCTTTTATCTTCGCACTGAGCATTGTACTGCAGCTGTCATATGGCTCTGCATTTAAAATTCCATTGCCTGTCAATCCTTGGCAAATGAAGAAAGGAAATCAGCCATAAAACTGGAGTTCTGTGAAGCGGTGATGCTTGCATCTTGGAGGACCTTGGGTGTAGCTTGTCTTTAATTTGCTCCAAAGTAGACAGTTATTTGTGTTTTAAAATGTATTTTAAAGGCTTTGAGTTCAGAATAAAATCAAAGGATAAGAAATCAAAAAATCGAGACAACAGAGGAAAAAAAAAAAAAAATCTGTGAAGCCGGAAGTTGCCCCGAATCACTAAAGACCAAAGGATGCGGTTTTCCAACGTGCATGCGGTGTGGGCTGAGGCCTCTTCATCATTAGAACGGAGCTTGAAAAGATTCGGAGGATGTTTTTAAGATGGAAAGAAATTCTTTAATACACAGATAATCTGGAACGGGGTTGTGGTTCCCACTAGGCTTACTTCTATGGGAAAATTCAGAGACTCTTTGACTGTTTTTGCCACATACTTGTGGAGGAGCTTTGATGGCACATCTGCTCAGAGGCTGGAAAGAACAGGACCAGCACAGTGAGGTCTTTGTAAAGCTTTTCCTCTGAACCAGGTCTCTGTTACATGATATCCGAGACTGCACATGCCTGCTTGCTTCCAAACAGTGAGATGGAGTAAATCATTTAAAATTCACACAAACCTCAAGTGGATATTGTAAGGCTTCATTGCAGTGATGCAAACCTTAGTCTTACTGCATTACTTTACAGAGGGTTTGGAAGATGTTTTAGAGGAAACTCTTTTCTTTCTCCAGGACTCATTGTTATGTATTAATATGAAATCTCTTTCCAATGCATTAATCTATTTCAATATCAAAGTAGCATTTTAATTCCGCGACACCCTTTTACTTAAAAAAAAATGTACTTTGGGAATGAACTTTACGTAGACCGTATCAGCTGGATAGGACTAACACAGGAGCATCATGCGTAGGCCGTGTGTGAAGAAGTTAGCATTTTCTTAAACATAATTATTTCTCTTACCATTTAAAGTATAGAAAAATTAAAAAATGTAAAAAGATTACTTTCTTGAATGATATATTAGTGCTACAAAACGCAGATACCACTATTAATAGTGTGAATTTTTCCATGAGAAAGTTATTAATTCAACTCATAATCATATTTATTGTGTAGTGGAAACTTTTCATCACATTGCTATGAAAACACTAACCAGTTTTGCACTTCTACCAACACAGTGAATGGATGGATTCATCTATTGGATTGAACTTTCATCATGTGTATGTGTGTGTGTATGTGTGTGTAAGTGTGTGTGTATGTGTGTATGTGTGTGTGTGTATGTGTGTGTATGTGTGTGTATGTGTGTTTGTGTGTAATTATGTGGATCAGTGTTTTCTGATTTGTAATCAAAAGTGCAGTTCTCTGATTTCTAGTGTGTGAACATGAGATTTAGCCAGTCATACTTAAAATTATCTATTCATAGCCTTTGCTCATTTATTGAGGCTTTGGTGGTTTTCAATTAGAATTGCACAAGCTCTTTATATAATAAGTACATTAACCTTTATCTGCTGTGATTTTAATAACTTGGTTAATTTTATATAAATTTCACATTTGTGTAAATGAATTTTTTCAACAATTTTGACTTTGTAATTTTTTCCATAGTTTTTAGACTTAGACAAGAGATAGCATTCTACTAAGGTCTTCTGATATAAATAGCTGCTTGAATCCTATGGCAAACATGAATTTTGCCAATAAGAGGTCATTCCATGTCAGGGCACCAATCTATAATATAATTAGCCACATAACCTCATTAAACTGTCATCTGGATTGGTGCTTGTGTTCTGACACATGATCATCTCCCCACATCAAACACGCAGATTCATCTTACCTCTTATCTGAACACTCTGAACATTCTTCTGTTAGACATGTCTAGACTTGGGGCAGTTTTTAGTTTTCTCAACCAAGGAAGCTATGAAAACATAGAGTAGTTTAAAGTTATTTACTTGGATCTGAGGTTTAGGTGTTTTATCAGATTTCAAGGTCGTTTCCAAGGAAATGCACTCTTAGCTGAAACACAAAAAATACTTGGCAACTTTTAGCCTTCCCTCAATGAACTTAGAGAATTATAATATTTTAGAGTTTAAAAACTTAAAGACAACCAACAGTTTATTTTCTTTTTAAAATAAGGGATTATAACAACGTATATTGTTGTTTTTTCATTTGTTAAGAGAGAATTAAGTCTAAGAGGGATTCAGTGACTTGCCCAGGTCAGCCAGAGAGGCTGCTGGCAATTTTAGTGGGGGAAACAACCAGGATTTGGAGTTGAGTGCTTTGTTTCGTTTTGTTTTGTTTTGGTTTTATTATATGGTAGATACAACATGCCTTTGGTCAAATCAGGACTGACTTTGATCTTATTAGATAGCCCCCAGTTGGAATAAATCAATCTATCAGTATCATTGTGTGTTCACATAGTAGAGACTTGTTTTCATAGTGATGGGTTATTACTTTGAATTGCAAATAACACTTAAGCAAAGACACTCTGATCATGCTTGATAGGAATGCTTTTCACCTCAAGGCCCTATTTCTTCCTGTGAGTTTGTTACCAGTACAATCTCCTTCATAAGCTTTGCATACTCCTCAGAGAAGAAGTATATAAAGAACCAAATTAAGGAAGGTGAGGTGCACAGCACTTAAAAAGATGAGCCTCTAAGAAACCCTCCTGAAGTACACTCATTCTACAAAATGAGTAGCCAGTTCAATTAGTTTGGTAAGTTTAAAATATCCAAAACATTCCTAAGTTGTTTGCAATTCAACAAACAAATTATAATGGTCACCAAGCCAAATTTATTTTTCTAACTGTTATTGAAACCCAAGGAAGATGTAATGTATTTGTTATTTATTCAATTTAGTCATTGAAAACCTTAAAAGAAAGATTTGCTTTAGGATCCTAGAAACATTAGAAATCATTCTATACTTAATCTTTCTTCAGATATCTGACATTGAAAAGTAGGAAAACAAAACTTGGGAAGAGTGTTTTGCAAGAGACTCTTCCAAGCCTGCAACATAGGGAATGGCTCAGGCTGGCCGCTGGTCCCTCCTTCGGGCAACAGGAATCTTGCTGTGGGAGCAGCAGCCACACCTGCTGGCTCCCACTGGCTGCAGAGGCGGATTAGAGGCACAACTGTGGGTAACCCTGCCAGAAACACACAGTTGCTCCTGGGACCCCCAAGTTCCATGGTCAGGTCTTACTTGTGTTTAGTGATCCAAGTCCAATTATGGACTTCTACTCAAAGACCCTTCCTTTTCTCATCCTCTTCTCTCTTGGCATTTCTTATTGGCAATTTCTTTTTGGAAATGTTGGATATTGTGGTGCTAGAGAAGCAGCAGGTCCCCACAGCAGCAGTGCCACCCATGGGGGCTTTGTGGTTTCTCAACAGCTTCCGAAAACTAAAACTTGTCCTCCCGAGGGTAACTGGGAAAGACTTGGAGGAGCCGCACGCCTAATACCTGTGCTATAGGCATTCCTGAGAAACCAGTTGAATGGATTTTTCTTCATATGGGCTTCTGGCTAAAGGGACAGAGAATGAAACCTAAGAATAATTGGGGAGAATGTCAGTGACTCCACTGTTCAGTTCCTCTCTTTCAAATAGCATGATCTGTCCAGATTCTATTTTCTTTACCAAAATATCTGGCCATTAACATATCCCAAGGTACTCTTTGGGCAGTGGGGACCAAGGCACTCTAGGAAACTTTCCCTAAGCAGTTTCTAATCTTAACTGTCAATAAGCAAACCTGATGAATATGCAGTGGGCAAAAGCAGAATAAGGAAATGATGAGAATTTCTTGAGCATGCAATAACTTCTCTCTCTAAACACTTTCATCTCTGAATGACAAGGATCAAGATACCTTAGTATTGCTTCATTCCATTCATTTTTCCTCATTCAAAAAACAATGAATCAAAGTATAGAAAAATTAGAGCTTATAAGGTATTTTTGGTAATCTGATTTTAATTTTCATAACATTTATGTGCAGAACTAGGGCATATGTTGTTTCTGTGTTTTAAGATGAGAGAAATATGGCCCAGAGGATATAAAGTGTTTGAATAAGATAATAGGGCCATGTGGGGACTGACTGTCAGAACCTATCTGATATGGTTTGGCTCTGTGTCCCCACTCAAATTTCATCTCTAACTGCAAACCCCACCTGTCAAGGGAAGGACCTGGTAGGAGATGATTGGATCATGGGGGTGGTTTCCCCCATGCTGTTCTCATGATAGTGAGCGTGTTCTCACGAGGTCTGATGGTTTTATAAGTGGTGGTTTCTCCTGATCTCTTCTCTCTCTTTCCTGCCCCCATGTGAAGAAGGTCCTTGCTTACCATTTACCTTCTGCCATGACTGCAAGCTTCCTGAGGCCTTCCAAGCCATGCAGAACTGTAAGCCAATTAAACCTGTTTCCTTTATAAATTACCCAGTCTTGGGTATTTCTTCACAGCAGTGTGAAAACAGACTAATACACAGTCCTCAGATTCTGCACCCAACTTCCTTTCTGCTGCATCCTCCTGGTCCCTCTCAAATACCCTCGTGCAAATTTCCCAAACTCCCGTCATTTGTCCACTTTTACATGATTCTGAGTCTTCGGCTAACACAGTGCATATTCTGTAGTCCATTTGTAAATTATATTACTCTCTGAAGAATCCAGTAAGTTTATTTGTGTCTTTCCACTGGTTTTTAGTTGCCTCCTCATAGCATAGCACACTCATATTGTTATATGGGATCCTAGCACCTTTTGCTGGTTTCAAATGATTTGTTTTGGGGATAGTGGAATTGTGTGATTGCAAAAGGCCCTCTTGAGATTCTACTTTTAACTTTATTTTGATTTCTAGAGAGAAAGTAGAATTGGATGAGAACTTTCATCATTCTGATTCTTGCCTCCTATTCTTTTGAAATGAATGTTACTTGATTCTCAAAGCATTGAGGGGATCCTAGTGACCAAGGAAACAGGCCTGGAATGGTGGTCACAGCCTTGAGTTATCTGCTGGCTTGTCCAGTGTTTGGCTGTGTAACCTGGGAAAACATTACCCATCTGTTTATTCTCCTGTAAAATGTGGGTTTTGGGGTGAGAAAGTGCACTGATTCCTACATCAGTGTGTAAAGGTAGCAGGTTTGGAATCACTTCTGGAAAATATCAGCTGCAGGATCCAAATACTGGAAGTTACCCTCTCCACTCTCTAGCTATCAGGCTGGGACTGGGATTTTATCAGATACACTGTTTCCCTTTGTTTACCAGGTATTATTTACCGTAATTCAAAACAGGATATGATGTGAAATTTTAGGCACTATGGTACTATGGCTGAATAGCTTAAAGGTAAAGCAATGCCCCCCAAACGTTAACATGAGGAGAAAAGCTTCGAGAACTTGTTAAAATGCCGTTTCAGTTGCATAGCACTAGGGTATGGGCTGCATTCTGCAATTTCTAGCAAGTTCCCAGGAGATACTGATGCTGGGTATAGAAAGGATGTAAAATACTTGTTGGGATTCTGAATTCAAATTGTTATTCTATTACTTAATAATTCTGACCTTAAGCAAGTTACTTAGCCTTTCTGCACCTCTGTGTCTTTTTACCTGAAGTGTTAACATCATAGTACCAGCTCCCAGGCAGTATGGAAGGGAGAATGCATAGTGTTTTACAGTTTGGACCCCACTGAGCCCTGACAGGTGTATTATTTTGGTAAGGAAATCAATGTCTGAACCCACAGGATGCCTCTCCTTTCCACTTGCACAGGGCTTCAGTCTGGAGCCATCTGTGATACTTCCTCTGCCATGTTTCCTGGAATTTCATGTTTTAAATATTGATATTCGTTCCTTAAAAGTTAAGATATATTAGGCAAAAACAGACCCAAATGCACCTACATAAGAAATTGAGATCCATTTAGAATACACATACTCATGTGACATCAGAAATCCTTGATAAATCCAAAATATAGGAATGAATTTCATTTGTGCCCTTGTCCTAATCTTCCTGGGTGTGGGAAGGCAGTCTCGACATGTTGGTGTAAATTGACACAGACGAGAAATCAGGTTTGTTTGCATTTTAAATAAAAAGAGTGATACAGCTAGCTTCCAGCCTTGATTGGTTCTGCTAGCAGAACTCTAGGATAGTTGAACTGGGAACTACTGTTGTCTCCAGGGGTACTGTTCACATTCTCCCTTCATTTTAAGTATGATAAGATCTGCACGAAATATTTTATTGTTACTGTTCCTGAGGTTCTAAGATACTAACGCAATTGTGTGTACATAAAAATGAAGGCTTACCTTCACCTTCAAATTGTTTAGAATGCTATGAACTGCCTGAGAGAATTTTTGTCACCGATTAGAATTTTGAGATCCCACCCCTGAGACCAGAGCCCTCTATGGCCATAAGAGAAATTATTAGTGACTTCTGAGCCTGTATAAATCTACATTTCAGTGCCTTGCATATAAATTAAACTTTCATATTATGAGTTTTAAATTAAATTCATTACCCCTGCTCCCAGTTCTACTGACATTTGGAAATAGGTGGGCAAGGCTCCTGAAGTCTACAGTCATTTTATTGGTAAAATTTGTAGTATGAGGCTGGTAAGGGAAGATGTCAAATAATTGAGGTAAATTTTTCTCAGCTGCTAATAAGACCAAGCGTTTAGTGACAGCTTACTATGATGATAGATACAGTGTTCAATTAATTATCTCAAAGCAATATCAGTATCTCCACTTTACAGATGGGGAAACTAAATTACAGGGCGGTTTAAACACTTGCCCTAAGGCGCATAATGGCACGGTACACAGCTAGCGTGAGAAGCAAGGTGGAACTGATTTCATGCTCTTGGACCCTACACGAGACTTCTCAAATTGAAGTGTGCACCTGAATCACCTGGAGAGCTGGTCGGAGGTTGCCAGGGTTTCCCCCACAGTTTCTGATTAGGTGGGTCTGGTTTGAGGTTTAAAATATTGCATTTGTTTCAGGAATTCCCAGGTGATGCCCCTGTGGCATGAAGAAGCATACCATGAGGAACCGCTGCTTTACCCTGTAGTGTCTTTATTTTTATTCTGGTAAAACATGTGTGATGATTAATATTACGTGTCAACTTCATTGGATTGAAGGATGCAAAGTATTGTTTCTGAGCATTTCTGGGTGTTTCTGGGTGTTGCCTGAAGAGATTAACATTTGAGTCAGTGGACTGGGAGAGACCCACCCACAATGTAGGTGGGCACCATCCAATAGGCTGCAGCGCAGCTAGGAAAAGCAGGCAGAAGAAGGTGGAAGAAGCTGACTTGCTTGGTCTTCTGGCTTTCATGTTTCTCCCATGCTGGATGCTTCCTGCCCTGGAATATCAGGAACCAAGTTCTTGGCCTTTGGACTATTGGACTTAACACCAGTGGTTTGCCAGGGACTCTCCTGCCCTCAGCCGCAGACTGGAGGCTGCACTGTTGACTTCCCAACTTTTGAGGATTTGGGACTCCGACTCAGCCACTAATGGCTTCCTTGCTCCTCAGCTTATAGACAGCCTGTCTTGGAACTTTCCCTTGTGCTAGAGTCAAATCTCCTTAATATATTCTCCTTCATAGATACATATTTCCTACTAGTTCTGTCCCTCTAGAGAACCCTGACACATACAATATGCTTACATAAAATTTGCCATTTTAACTATTTTTAGGTGAAGAGTTTAGTGAAATAAGGTACATTGACCATCCCACTCCAGAACGTTTTCATCTTCCCAGACTGAAACTTTGTGTGCATTAAACACATGTCCCCATTCCCCTCAGCACCCCCAGGGCCCTGAGAGCCAACATTCTCCTTTCTGCCTCTGTACACCTGATGACTCTAGATACCTCATGTAAGTGGAGTATTATACTACTTTTCCTTTATGTGACCGACTCATTTTACTTAGGACAGTGTCCTCAAGGTTCATCCATGGTTGTGGCATATAATTTCCTGTCTTTTTTTGTTTTGTTTGTTTGATTTTTTGAGACGGAGTCTCGCTCTGTTGCCCAGGCTGGGGTGCAGTGGCTGGATCTTGGCTCACTGCAAGCTCCGCCTCCCGGGTTTACGCCATTCTCCTGCCTCAGCCTCCAGAGTAGCTGGGACTACAGGTGTCCGCCACCTTGCCCAGCTAGTTTTTTGTATGTTTTAGTAGAGACGGGGTTTCACCGTGTTAGCCAGGATGATCTTGATCTCCTGACCTCGTGATCCACCCGTCTTGGTCTCCCAAAGTGCTGGGATTACAGGCTTGAGCCACCGCGCCCGGCCTTCCTGTCTTTTTTTAGGCTGATATCCATGATATGAATATGCCCCATATTTTTAATCTTTATATTTCCTTTTCAGAGACAGCCCTGGGATTGGAGCCATTTTCTCCAGGATTAGAATACCCCTTGCTCCTGCAGAGACCAAGGACTTACTGACTGTGTGCATTGTAAATGCCCATTCATGGGTCTTTCCTGCACAAACAGGTTCTCCTTGTTACTACAGCTGCTCTGACCACAATCTCCATGGCTGTTCTCACTATTCCCCATTTCCCAAAGCAAGGAAATGAAACTGACAGAAACAAAAGCCTTTATTCTTGGTTGGATGTGATGGGACAATGATTGTAAAAATTGTGTTTGAAAAGACAAATTTCAACATAACTATCAGCTCTTGTGATGCCTCAAATAGTATTTTGAAGCCTTAGTAATTGCTTTTTATTTGGAGAGAGGGACTAGGGATTTTGTAAGATATTTTCCCTGTTTTTTTTCCATTTCTGCTAATGATATTTGTTAAATGTTAAAATAAACAAAACTTTATTTTGAAAGAGCTTTCCTGACATTTTTGTCTTGTATTCTGACCAAAGGGTGTCTATGATTGAATTATCACATTGAGGGGCAGAATTGATGTTGTGACACTAATCTGTAGTGGACACAGAGGATAGATTTTCCTTTACAACAGAGGCTTTCGCTTGTCAAAATGTGATGCAACAAGATTTGACTTATCTATCAAGTTTTTGTTTCTACGTGAAGAAATGTAGAAAGGTAAATATCTTTCTCTGAGTAAGAAGTTTTAAAGCTCATTTTAAAGATTTCATAAATGCAGAACCATTTCTTAATGTATGCACAAGTATCTCTCTGAAGATAACTTTAATGTGCTTGAATAGATTTCTATCATGCAATTTGACTTTGTTTAAATCAGGATTCACGTGTGTGAAAATCATTTGCAAATTAAAAGCCTTTCAAAAGGCCACAGTTTAACATTTTGAGATGTGACATCATAATTGAGAACTTAATATATAGCAGGTGAAAATGTTCATTGACTGAAATGCAGTTTTAAAATATTTGATATTTATTCAGTCTCATCACTTTTATATTGAGATAATCATTTTTGTAATTTTAGTTTTTAATTAATTAATTTATTTTTTTCGAGATAGAGTCTTGTTCTGTCATCTAGGCTGGAGTGCAGTGGCTTGATCTAAGCTCACTGCAACCTCCACCTCTTGGGTTCAAGAGTTCTCCTGCCTCAGCCTCCCTAGTAGCTGGATGACAGGTGCCTGTCAGCACGTCCGGCAAATTTTTGTATTTTTAGTAGAGACGGGGTTTTACCATGTTGGCCAGGCTGGTCTCGAACTCCTGACCTTGTGATCCGCCCATATCGGCCTCCCAAAGTGCTGGAATTACTGGCATGGCCAAGATGGAACATTTATGTTATGTTTTCACTGAATAATTTTTATTTTAACAATCTAGTCGGTCTTAACCATTGTCATCACGTAGAAATACTTGGGAGTTGAGTTCTGTTGGTGACAACAGGTGACACCAACTTTACACTCTTCATCTGAGAGTTTTCAGGTGCTAATGTTCATCAGGTAGGAATTCCTGAATAAGTCAATGAAATGAAATTAGAGAATCAAATGTTCACATCTTGTCCATTCCATCATTCAGGGTTTTAGATGAGTTCACTCAGGATAAGCTACTGTCAATTTGAGATGGAGCCTAAAGATATAAAATGGGGAACTTGTTGTAAAAAGATGTCATCTGTACAATTGCATTCTGGACCTACTTATCAGGATCCGAATTATTTTGTTCTATAAATATTTTTTAAATAAATATTTGCTTCTTTCAGTTTTAGATGAGAATTACTTTCTCTTGGAAGGAACAGTCCTTGAATATTGAATAAGTGCAAGTCAGCAGTGCAAGCAGCTGCGTTCTCCAGAGTAAATCTCAGGGATGATGGAGTGTGTGGCTTTGCAAATATACATACAATCTTGTGGCCTGGGGCACCATCAATTTTGTTACAAGTGGTAATAACCACTGTATAATAGATAAAGCTCACAATTCAGAAGAACCAGAGAATAGACTTTTGGAATATGCTCCCATTTGAATGGATTTTAGGAATATACTTCCCTTTAAAGTCATGGCTCTTGTCAGCAAAACATAAATTTTGAAAGCATGAATTCAAACTGAATGGTTTCCTAAAAGAGCACATTTATCTTCTATTATATGGAAATAGGCAGAAAGTAAAATTTAAACATCATGCTTTGAGGCAGAAGACCCAGGGACTTTGAGATAGTTTCGATATGTGCCCCTGCCCAAATCTCATGTTCTACTGTAATCCCCAGTTTCGGTGGAAGGGGGAGTGTCTGCAGGGAAGTGGTTAGATTATAGGACTAATTTGTCCTACATGGTTCAGCACCGTCATCTTTGTACTGTCTTTGCAATAGCAAGTTCTTGTTAATATCTTGTCCTTTGCAA
This sequence comes from Piliocolobus tephrosceles, assembly GCF_002776525.5. Lineage (NCBI taxonomy): Eukaryota > Metazoa > Chordata > Mammalia > Primates > Cercopithecidae > Piliocolobus > Piliocolobus tephrosceles. The sequence goes on along the minus strand of NC_045448.1, from coordinate 4,733,682 downwards.
GTGTGTAGCATCTCCTCCCTTGCTTACTTTCTCCTGCTTTTACCATGTGATGAGTCTGCTTTCTCTTTGTCTTCTGTTATGATTGTAAATTTTCTGAGGCCTCCCCAGAAGGTGTTGTAGGTGTTGCTGTGTTTCCTGTACAGCCTGCAGAACCATTAACCTATGAAACCTCTTTTCTTTATAAATTACCCAGTCTCAAGTATTCCTTTATAGCAATGCAAGAACTGCTTAATACAGAGAATTGGTACCAAGGAGTGGAGCATTGTTATAAAGATACCTGAAAATGTGAAAACAGCATTGGAATTGGTAACAGGCAGAGGTTGAAGAGTCTGGGAGTCTCAGAAGAAGACAGGAAGTTGAGGGAAAGTTTGGAACTTCCTAGAGATTGGTTAAATGGTTGTGATCAAAATGATAGTGATATAGACAGTAAGGGTAATGAGGTCTCAGATGGAAATGAGAAACTTCTTGGGAACTGGAGCAAAGATCATTTTATTATGCCTTAGCAAAGAACATGGCTGCATTATGCCCCTGCTCTAGGAATATGTGAAACGTTGAACTCAAAAGTGATGATTTAGGGTATCTAGTGGAAGAAATTTAAAAGCAGAAAAATGTACAAGAAGTGACCTGGCTGCTCTTAGCAAGTTATATTCAGATATGAGAGAAAAGAAATGACTTTAAGCTGGAACTTATATTTAAAAGGGAAGCAGAGAGTACAAGTATGAAAATTTTACAGCCTGGAAAGCCCATCTAAAGGGGAGGAATTCAAGCAGGCTGCAGAAATTTGCATAAGTAAAAAGGAGGCAAGTGCTAATAGCCAAGGTAATGAAGACAAGGCCTGGGAGGTATTCAGAATCCTTTATGTCAGCCTCTTCCATTACAGGCCCTGAGGCTTATGAGGACTGAATAGTTTCATGGGTCGGGCCCAGGGTCCAGTGCCCTGTGCAGTCTCAGAACACTTCTCCCTATATTCCAGTTGTTTCAGCTCCAGCTGTGACTCAAATGGGCCCAGGTACAGCACAGCCTGCTTGTATTAATAATCTGAATAATCCAGACCTCATCAGTTTTCATGCTGCTGATAAAGACATACCTGAGACTGGGTAATTTATAAAGAAAAAGAGGTTTAATGGACTCACAGTTTTATGTGACTGGGGAGGCCTCACAATCATGACAGAAAGTGAAAGGCACATCTTACATGGTGGCTGAAAGAGAGAGAATGAGAACCAAGTGAAAGGGGAAATCCCTTATGTAATCATCAGATTTCATGAGACTTACTCACTACCCCGAGAACAAGATGGAGGAAACGGTCCCCATGATTCACTTATCTCCCACTGACTTCCTTCTACAACACATGGGAATTAAGGCAGCTAAAATTCAAGATGAGATTTGGGTGTGGACATAGTCAAACCATAACACTACTGCTTTGAAGAGCACAAGCCTTAAGCCTTGGCATCCATGTAATGTTAAACCTGCAGGGACACAGAATGCAAGAGTTAAGGCTTGTGAGACTCTGTCTTGATTTCAGAGGATTTATGGAAAATCCTGGATGTCCTGGCAAAAGCCCCCTGCAGAGGTGAAGCCCTCATAGAGAACCTCTACTATAGCAGCATATAAGGAAAATGTGGGGTTGGGGCTCCCACAGAGAGTCTCCACTGTGGCACTTCCTAGTGAAACTGTCAGAAGAGGGCCACTATCCACCAGACCCCAGAATGGTAGATCCACCAACAGCTTGCACCCTGCACATAGAAAAGTCACAGGCACTCAGTGTCAGCCTGTGAGAGCAGCTTTATGGGCTGAACCCTGCAAAACCACAGGGGAGGAATTACACAAGGCCTTGGGAGCCTGCCCCTTGCTCCAGTGTACCCTGGATTTGGGACATGGAGTCATAGGAGATTATTTTGGAGCTTCAGGATATAATGTCTGCCCTGCTGGGTTTTGAACTTGCATGGACCCTGTAGCCCCTGGTTTTTTGGCTTTCTTGTGGTTGAAATGGGAGTACTTACCCAATGCCTATATTCCCACTGTATCTTGGCAGTAACTAACAGATTTTTTATTTCATGGGATCGTAGACAGAAGGGACTAGCCTTGTCTTATATGAGACTCTGGACTTTGGGCTTTTAAGTTAATGCTAGAATGAGTTAAGACTTTGGGAATTATTGGGAAGGCATGGTTGTAGTTTGAAATGTGAGAAGAACATGAGATTTGGAAGGGGCCTAGGGCAGAATGACATAATTTGGATTAGTGTCCCCACTCAAATCTCATATTGAAATGTAATCCCCAATGTTGGAGGTCAGGCCTGGTAAGAGGTAATTGGATCATGGGGGCAGTTTCTCATGAATGGTTTAGTAACATCCCCCTTGATACTGTCCTCACCATAGTGAGTGAATTCTTTTTAGATTGGGATGTTTAAATCTATGTTGCGCCTCCCTCCAATTCTCTTGTTCCTGCTTTTGCTGTGTGTTGTGCCTGTTCCTGCTTTGCCTTTTGCCATGATTGTAAGTTTTTTGAAGCCTCCCCAGAAGCTAAGCAGATGCCTTTATGCTTCTTGTACAACCTGCAGAACTGTGAGCCAATAAAACCTCTTTTCTTTAAAAATTACCCAGTTTCAGGATTTCTTTAGGGCAATGCAAGAATGGCCTAACACAGGCTTTATTTGTTTTCCTTTTTTTCTTTTTTCCTATAAAAGGCTAGCTTTTGTCTAAGAGTGGAGGGAAATACGGTTCTGTGGTGCTGTCTTGTCTTCTTAAACACACCAAGAGGGCCTCCTCCTGGATTCAGCCAGAATCTCCTAGCATTGGGCACACAGGGAGGAACAAAACAGACCCCAGGCATGCAAATCTGCCAGATGAGAAAGACATTATATAAATATACATCAAATAAATAACATATGAGTGCAAATAATGACAAGGGCCACGAAAAATAAACATAACTTTAGACCATATTGTTGAGTAGTTTGATGTTGAGAGCACTCTGAAGACATCAAAGCGTCCCTTGAGGAGTTGTTATTAAACTCTATAAATAGGTTTTGATCTTAGACTGCCAGAAAACTATCATTTTCTATGTTATTATTATTGTTTTTATAAATCTCTTAATATATGTTAAGAAACTTGGCCATTCTTGTAGAAAATACCACTCAGTGCTGTTAGATCCCATCTTCATTTCTGGCTTTTGGGGTTGGAGTCCCTTTTAGTCATTAGACAGCTGTTCTCACAGGTCATCAAAAATCTGTTCAGATTTATTCAGAACAGCATCTGAGAAAGCATCAAAGCAAAAGAGCCTTGTCCTCCTTCAAATGAAGAGAACTCTTCATCTCCCAGAGATGTGTTTGTTGTGGCATGTGTAGGGTCACAGAACCTCAATTCTAATGGCTTCCTTGCTTACCAGCTTGATTGGTTAACTGATTGCAGAGACAGAGGTGCTTAGAGGCTTCTCAGGAAGCCAAACAAGGTAGCAGCTTATCCTGATGGATTCTAGGCTCAGTTTAGGAAACTTCTCCCACCCCAAAGTGAAGACATACTGAGGGTGAAAAGGACAAAATAGTTTAAGGAAAGGATATGGATAGATATTTGAGTTAAGGACCTGTGATGGTTAATACTGAAGGTCAACTTGATTGGATTGAAGGATGCAAAGTATTTTTCCTGAGTGTGTCTGTGAAGGTGTTGCCAAAGGAGAATAACCTTTGAGTCAGTGGGCCAGGAGGGCAGACCCACCTTCAGTCTGAGTGGGCACCATCTAATCAGCTGTCAGTGCAGACAAACTAAAATCAGGCAGAAGAACATGGAAAGATTAGACTGGTTTCGTCTTCCGGCCTAAATCTTTCTCCCATGCTAGACGCTTTCTGCGCTTGAACATCAGACTCCAAGTTCTGCAGTTTTGGGACTCGGACTGGCTCCCTTGTTCCTCAGCTTGTAGACAGCCTACTGTGGGACCTCACCTTGGGGTCATGTGAGTCAATACGCCTTAATAAATTCCCCTTTATGTATAGAACTATCCTTTTAGTTCTGGCCCTCTAGAGAACACTGACAAACACGGGACCCAACCCATAGCAATTGCTGTATTTTACTTCATGAGCTAAAAACACTGGTTGTGTATTGAAATCATCTTGTGGGTTGAAAAACCTACAGTACCTGTGGTCCATCCAAGACCAATTAAGTCAATGTCTATAAAACGTCACAGGTATCCTTCATACAGAGAGATGAGGTCACAATTTGAAATTAATATCGTAAATGCATTCTTACAATGGAGGACACTGACTCACAAAGAAATTCAGATCTTGATAAGAAACCAGACTTGAAAGTAGGTAGATAGGCTGGGCAACCCATTTACTGACTCAAGAATGGAGATGTGATAATAATTTACGGGACTCCATTGGAATGCACTGGGAGCCCAGAAGAAATGAACCAGAGACAAGAACAGTACCCTAATTTGATGTATGGTTGGACCCTGAAATAAAGTAGCAGTGGAGATAAAGCAGGAAAAGTTTTGAAGAGAGCTCTTATTTCACATTCGTGAATGCTCATTAATATAAACATGGGAAGAGAGGAATATGAAGGAGAAAGGTCTAGGCTGATTACATGTTTCTTTTGGGGGAATTGGGTGGATAATAGTGTCATTCTCTAAGATGGGTGTTTGTTCATCTTATTCAGTAAGGGAAATAAAAGAATTGAGAAATGGAAATGGGTTCACTTTGGACACAGTGTATGTGGGATACAGCAAATCTGAAAGTTAGGCGAAATTTGAAATAGAGAGATTGAGTGTGTTATTTTGCACAAAAGCTGGCAGTTAAAGTTCCAAGAGTTGATAGGATCACTTAAGTTTTACCTAAAGATTGGAGAACAAAGAAGCTATGGTTACAAAGTAATGGCACACCAAGATTTAAGTGATGGACAGAGGTAGGTTACTGAAGTAGATTTGTATATGGCTAGCATTTTGAGCACTATATTAGTCAGGGTCTCCAGAGGGACAGAATTAATAGGAGATATATATATATATACACATATATATGCGTGTGTGTGTGTGTGTGTATGTGTGTGTGTGTGTGTGTGTGTGTATGAGTTTGTTGTTAAGTATTAACTCACATGATCACAAGGTTCCAAATAATCCATCTGCAAATTGAGGAGCAAGGAAAGCCAGTCAGAGTCCCAAAACTGACAAACTTGGAGTCCAGTGTTCAGGGGCAGGAAAATTCCAGCAGGGGGGAAAGATGTATGCTGTAAAGCTAAGCCAGTCTGGTCTTTTGACATTTTTCTGCCTGCTTTACATTCTGTCTGTGCTGGCAGCTGATTAGACAGTGTCCACCCAGGTTAAGGGTGGGTCTGACTTTCCCAGACTACTGACTCCAATGTTAATCTCCTGTGGCAACACCCTCACAGACACATCCAGGATTAATACTTTGGATCCTTCAATCCAATCAAGTTGACGCTATTAACCATCACAAGCACCAAGAACATCTTGTGATTTAAACACCTGTACTAGTAATAATTCAATCTTTTAAGAAAAGGGAAGAGAACGGCTTTGATTTTAAAATGACTATACAACTAATTCAAAATTTCATTGAGTATTGACTCTATTTTCTTCACAATCACATTTCTGGATGATCAAAGGGAGAATTCAAATGCGGTTGCCCCTTTGTACTCCGTGAGTAATTGGATCCCTCCTGTGATTAAAACTCTCTATGGCATATGTGTTTCTCTGAGACTTAGCATAAAGAACATAAGCTGATTTATAAAGCCTCCTTACCACTACAATCCAGAAACAACTGTTAGTAACATTGGAGTGAAAGTCAGATCCAGACTTTCTCAAAACCAGATCACTCCCTAATGTGGCTAAAAATCCCCCAGGGGCCCAGGAGGAGACAGCACACTGAGCTGAGAATACGAAGTGTGGGAGCCCCCAGAGGATGGTGACTTTCATAGTGTTGTATTGAAAAATGAGGGCCCGGACAGAATTTTGCTGACAGTTTTCCTAGATTGATTAGTTGTTATATGAGATACTCCTCTTTCTAAGAACAATTATTGAAAATGCATTCTCATCAACTAAAACCCCTATACTTTTCACTCATTTATTCAATGAATATTTTTTCATTTTTGCAAAGTACCTACATCTGAACTAGACTTAACAAATGTGTAAGATACATATCTGTTATCCAGGGCCTATTTGAATATATGCATGTTTCAACTTTCCTACTAATTTACATAACACATTTTATTTTGTTCCTTTCAAAGTATTCAGTACTAAAAATTAGAACATGAGTGTTTCTTACTTTTAAATTACCACATATTTGTGGTATTCTGTTCACTCATTCTTTGTTCTGAATTTGTTCACACAAGTAAATTTTGTGAACTAATTTATTTAGGGTCAAATCCTAAAATTCATCAAAAGTAGATCAATTACAAATCATCTTCCTCATTGCTTTTCTTATTCCATTTTATGTTGCTGGTTATATCATTTTTTTCTTAGAATGGTATTTAAAGTTTTTATTTCTAAAAATACAAATAACAAATGCTCTTTTTAAAGCCTTTAGATTATTTTTCAAATAATTATAAAACTAAGCATTGAAAATACATCTTATAATCTTTAAACACAATGATTTTTATTAACTGCTAATGCATACTCCTTCCATGTTTTTTTTCCTACTTTTATTCATGTAATTTGTGCTATTTTCGTTCCAAAGTGATTATAACATACACATAAATCTACCTCCTTCCTTTTAAAAGTATCATGTGCAACATCCCATGTGATTAATTTTCTACCTAAGCTTAATGGCTGCATGATGTTTTGCATTATCCATGTGTTATCTGCTTTCTATAGAAGTGTGAGAGAATACATTTCTGTTGTTTTCAACCACCATGTTTATATTAATTCTTATAATAATCACAGAAAACCAATGCAGGAACTATAATCTTTTCCTTAGGATTTTGAAGTATAGATCTATCAGGTTTTCAGAAAAAAAAAAAAAAAAAAAAAAAAAAAACTACTTCTTCCACTTTCTTCTCTGCTATGATTAAAAACTATTGTTTGCCAGCCACCCAGGAATCTGTATTCAATATAGAAATAAAGTTTCTGTCCCCATGTATTTGGGCTGAAGTAGAGACTAGTGTGATTGACAAGATAGCAGACCACTCATGGATTTCAAGTCACAGCCCATAACTCTAAAATAATCACGGAATATTTATTCACTATGGCACTGCATGAGTGGGTGGGTGGAATTCATGTATAATAAAAAGGTCTGCCCTCCAGAATTGAGAATCTAATTAGGAGCAGGAAAAAAACTAGAAAAGCCATGTGTGTGCTACTGGATCATAAGCTCCTCCAGGGCAGGGCTTTGAATGTCTTTTATCCTTAGTATGCAGAAAAGTGTCCAATAAGCAGATACCATTTACAAGGTCATTGTGTCAGTTACATGGTAATATGGTTAGGATTTATGCCCCCACTCAATTCGCATCCTGAATTGTAATACCCGTAATCCCCATGTGTCAAGGGGGAGACCAGGTGGAGGAAATTGAACCATCAGGGTGCTTTCCCCATGCTATTCCTGTGATAGTGAGTGAGTTCTCACAAGATCTGATGGTTTTATAAAGGGCTCTTCCATCTTCAATCAGCATGTCTCCTTCCTGCTGCCTTGTGAGGAAGGTGCTCGCTTTCCCTTTGCCTTCTCCCGTGATTGTAAGTTTCCTGAGGCCTCCTCAGCCATGCACAACTGTGAGTCAATTAAACTTCTTTCCTTTATAAATTGCCCAGTCTTGGGCAGTTTCTTCTAGCAGTATGAAAATGGACTAATACACAGATTGAGTTACACAATGTGGGTAATGTAGAAAATACACAATAAGGGAGGAACAAGAGAGGTTCCAGGGACAGGGGGTCCCAGAGGCAGCAGGTCTCACTCAGAGTCCATGAAGAAGAATGAGACCTCCTGGGCAGAGTCTGTGGGGGCAGCACCTTGCGCTTCTTTTCTCTGAGCCACTTTCAGCTCTTGGCACTGAAATGCTCATATGTTGAATGAGAGAGTACCAGGAGAAGCGGATACCTTGGAACCAGTAACACAAGAAACGAAGAGTTGGGAAGATTTTCTCTGTTCACTGCGAGACTGTTCCTACTGGGCTTGCAATTCACTCCTAATCCTGTTGTGGAGTGAACTGTACTCCTCAAAAGAAGGTACGTTCAAGTCCTAGCCCCAGTACCTGTGAAATGACCTTATTTTGAAATAGCATCTTTGCAGATATAATCAAGATGAGTTCGTAATGAAGTAAGGTGGGCCATAAGTTCAATATGACTGGTGTCCTTATTAGAAAAGGAGAAGAGACACAGGAAGAATGTCATGTGATGACAGGCAAAGACTGGAGAGATGCATCTTCAAGCCAAGGACAGCAAGAAGCTGGAAACCACCAGAAGCGAAGAGAGAAGTAAGCAATGATCTATCTCTACAGCCTTCAGTGAGCACATGGCCCTACCAACACCCTGATCTCAGACTTCTTGCCTCCAGAACTGTGGGGATACATTTGCATTCTTCTGGAATACCTCATGGATTTGCATGTCATCCTTGTGGAGGGGCCGTGCTAATCTTCTTTATGTCATTCCAATTTTAGCATTCGTGCTGTGGAAACGAGCACCATTTGCATTGTTTAAAGCAACTCAGTTTGCGGACTCTGGGTCGGCAGCTGCAGGAAAGTAATCTAGGTCCCAACATCCATCTAGACTGTGATGTACACTCTTGTTCCTCCCACCTGAACGAACTGCCTCCCCTGCAGATGTCTCAAGCGGTGGTCATGTTCTCTCTACAATTATCATTACCACTGAGCTTAGAGGGAGGTAGAACGCCTAGTAACTATTCCCTCATTTCATTTTCTGGCCATTCTTTCTTTCTCCTCCCTGAAAATCCCCAGCTCGTGATCTTATGTTTTCCTGTTGCTGCTTTCTTCCAATGACTGAGTTATTGCCCTATATTTTAAGACAATGTTAGCTCATGGCCCATTCTCTCAAGTTTTACACAGACTTAATTCCTCACAATTTCTTTTTTCATTTTTCCTTTTTTTTTTTTGAGATGGAGTCTCGCTCTGTTGCCAGGCTGGAGTACAGTGACGCGATCTCAGCTCATTACAACCTCTGCCTCCCAGGTTCAAGTGATTCTCCTGCCTCAGACTCCTGAGTAGCTGGGACTACAGGCGAGCGCCACCACGCCCAACTAATTTTTGTATTTTTAGTAGAGATGGGGTTTCACCATGTTGGCCAGGATGGTCTCAATCTCTTGATCTCATGATCTGCCCACCTCAGCCTCCCAAAGTGCTGGGATTTTATAGGCACGAGCCACTGTGCCTGGCCCCCTCACAATTTTTTAAATGTTTTTAGATGATCCTTTTAACATCTTGGCCTTCAGATTTCCAGAACTCCTCTTTTTGAAAGAGCTTGTTCTTAGCGCTATCTTGGTTATTTGTTCTCACGTACATAGACTCGATAAATGCTTCCTATTTTCCCAGCTCTCTCCATTTTATATCTCTAGCCTAAAAAAGCTTTACCCTCACTGGGATTTTCTGTATATTGATCTTACAATGTGTCACTACCCTTCACCCTCTTGATATTTGTACTTTCCTTACTACCCAGCTTACATTTTGTGGTTAATCTATACGAAACTCCTGCAAACACTCTTGACTCCTTTGCTCCTCTCTTCAACATACTTTAATGGCAAAACTACAACTCTGGTTGAATCCAAACTTTTGCTGACCAGATTTCTATATTTTTGTAGCTGATATGTTAGGGAAAGACAAGCAACTGCAGTGACCTGTTCTGAGGTGAGGTTCATGCCCATGGGCCTTCGTGCTGCAGGGCAGTGATGCATACACACACCACTACACATTGCTGGGTCAGTCAGTTTTCCACTGTCCTAGACTATGATTTCTCACTGTCTCCTTTCTCCACAAACCTTTAGCATTTCCTCTCCACTTCTTATGCTCAGCCTAATGTCTTCCTTACTGAGAATTCTGAAGCAGTCAGAAGGGAAATTCTTCAAGCTCCTATCACATCAACCTACAAACATCTCTATCGACATATTCTGGCTTCCTATGTGCTACCACAGATGAACGTCTATGCTCTTATCTAAAACCAGACTCTGCAATTGTACACCAAATCCCATCCACTCCTGCTTATTCAAAATCATCACTGTAACAATTTTTCTGCCTTCTCCTGCATTATCAGTGTTTCTTTTTAAATAATGGTTTATTCTCAATGGCTTAAAAACATCATGTAATACTTCCTTCTGTCAAAACTTTTTCTTTTCTTAACCTCACTTTCCCTGCATTCTATTTGTTCTCATTAGCAGCAGAAATCACCAGCATTAGCTGTATTTGTAATGTCCAATCCTTCTCTTATTCTGGCTTAACTATCTTTAGATCAGTTTTCTATAATTACAGAATAACTTTTCTCTTGAGTAACCAAAGATCACCACATAGCTAAATCCAATGATCCACTATCATTTTTACTGAACCTGCTACCTGTATTTGACAGCTTTAATCAAACTTCCTCCTCCTCATCATCTTCACTTTCTTCAACTTATGAAGAAGCAGGACACATAATTTTTCTTCTCACTTATTGACCACATTTTCTCCCTAACCTTTGCTGATTCTGTCTCTTTTTCCTGTTCTCTTATTGCTGGGGTACTTTGGGGCCCTTGGCCCTCTTCTCTGTGTACACATGTTTGATGTTATCTACTCTCATATACCTTTAAATACTATCTCTATGCTTCTAACTTGAACACTTATATCTGCATGCCAGACTTCTTCTCTGAACTTGCCTCAATCTATACAACTCTGTACCTGGCATCTCACTTGTCTCATAAACATCTTAAACTCAACATGACATAAACTGAACTCATGCTCTTCCCCAAAAGAACAAACTCATTTCACTTGTAACCTTCTCCCTCTGTTGAAGATAATGAAATCCTTCTAGTTGGTTTAGACTAAAAACAAAACAACAACAACAAAAAACGACTTAGGATCATTTTTACCTCCTCCCTGTCTTTCCATGTTAATCTCTCAGCATAGATTGATGTCTCTGCTTTTTAAGTGCTACTAAGAAAATCGTTCAGGCCACCATCCTGCTTTGCCCCCAGAGAACAACAATCACCTACTAGCTGATCTTCCTGCTTCCACATTTGTCCTCTCTACTTAAGAGTCAACATAATAGTCAAAGTGTTTTTGGTTTGTTTGTTTAAGATGTAAAGTAGTCTGTGCTTTCTTTCTGTGACTCAAAACCCTTTCTTGGCTCCCTGTTTCACTCAAAGTGAAAGCCAAGCTCCTCACAATGGCAGGGCACTTAAGGAAGCTGCCTCCTTAACCTTTGCAGCCTCGACCTGCAGCCTTCTACCTCATTCATCCTGCACAAGCCTCAGTGGCCATTTCTGGTTTATTCCTTTTTTTTTTTTTTTTTTGAAAGAGTCTTGCTCCATCACCCATCACCACCACTACTGCTGGAGGGCAGTAGTGCAATCTCGGCTCTCTGGCACCTCCGTCTCCCAGGTTAAAGCAATTCTCATGCCTCAGCTTCCCGAGTAGCTGAGATTACAGGCATGTGTCACCATGCCTGGCTAATTTTTGTATTTTTAGTAGAGATGAGGTTTCGCCATGTTGACCAGGCTGGTCTCAAATTCATGACCTCTTGTGATTCATCCACCTCAGCCTCCCAAAGTGCTGGGGTTACGGGTGTGAGCCACCACACCCAGCCTTCACCATCTCTTCATTTTGTGAGCACATCTGTCAAATCCAGTCTTGGGGCATTTCTACTAGCTGTTCCCTTGGAACACCCTTTTCTTCTCCTTACTGCCCTCAAGATCTTTCTCAAATATGTGTTTTTAGTGAGGGCTAATATGACCCCTTATTTTAATAACAAATTCTGCTTCTCACTTTTCCTGCAATCATCACTGTAACAATTTTTCTGCCTTCTCCTGCATTATCAGTGTTTCTTTTTAAATAATGGTTTATTCTCAATGGCTTAAAAACATCATGTAATACTTCCTTCTGTCAAAACTTTTTTTTTTCTTAACCTCACTTTCCCTGCATTCTATTTGTTCTCATTAGCAGCAGAAATGACTCCTGTCACTCTGTTCTTTTTAATAGGGTTTGTTGCTTGATACTTCTGTGCACCATGCTTTCTGCTTGTTGCCAGAATCCTCCTACTGTAAGGTTAGCTTAGTGACGCAGGGATTTTCTTTCTTTCTTTCTTTGTAACATACACCAAGCATCTAGGATAGCATCTGCAGCATTATTTTCTCCAGGTATTCGTTGAGAGAACAGAATAAACCCATGCTTCAGTGTTTAAGCTAGGAGGGCAATTCAAAAGTCAGGCACCACAGTCCTTCCAGCTGATTCAAACTAAGAACCTTAGTCATCCTTTTAGAATCACAGGTTAGAATCACTGCGGGACCTTTCAAAATAAATGCTAATATCTGGGCCCCTCTCCCAGACCAAGTCCACATGAAATCTCTGGGTGTGGAAGTCAGGCAGGATGTTCTGGAGAAATTCCCAAGTGACTTTTAAGAACCATCAGAAGGAAGAGCTACTGCCATAGTGAGACAGCCATGAGGGAGGGGGCCCCCGGAAAACCTCCAACTGGGCTGCTGCACACTGGGAAGGACTGGGGTGGAGCCACAGAAGTTTGCGCCTTTTGCAGCTGGGAGGAGCCTGGTCCCTCCTCTTCCTGTGTGGAATTTGGGATTCAAGCTGCGAGGTGGGAAGCACTCTAGCAGGGACTCTGGCCTTGCCTTCAAACCATCTGGCGAAGCCTAAACTTTCGTGGCCATGGGACAAGAACCCCGTCTTTAGAGGAACCAAGAAAAAGTTCTGCAACAGTAAGTTCCTATGTCCTAAAACCTACTCCCGCCTCCTGTTTCCCATTCCTCAGATGTTTAGAGAAAAGTGGTCACTCACTGAAACTGGGCAAAGGATGACGACTTGACCCCAACTGGCTGAGACCAGTTACCTGAAGGTGCCCACAGCAGCTAAGCTTTAGATCTTCAATTAAAACTGATTGAAGTGGATGTTTATTTCTCTTCTACTGCTTGGGTGTTCTGAATATGTTAGTTCCATGTTTAGGTTTGCTGTTTGTAAATTCTCTCATTCCAATCATCCCTCAAGTTGTTCAGCACTGATGAAACAGGATGTTTTTCCTCAGGGAAATGTTTGAGACCTGATTCTATGTGCTAAGAGGTACCCAGACACACCCCCTTGGCATGTTCCTGAGTTCTGTTACCATAGTTTACTCTGAATAAATTACGATGTGTGGAGATAGGTCAGGAGTTTCAGTGACCTGTTTTTACCCAGACACTCTCCAGGCTTTGTCCCCTTAGATTTGCTGAAACTTCTAGTTTTTTTCACTTTCATCCTACCTTCCTCTCCCTTCTCCCCATCAACCTCTACTCCTATGAGAATCACAGGGTTCCAAGCAGTGATGCGGTATCTTCACCCCAAGCATCTGGTCACCCATGTTGTACCCATGTTTAGATGTTTCACCCTGCTGCACAGAGAGTTTGTGGAAGGAACCTCTTCCTGACTTCAGATTTGGGGTATTGGACTTCAAGGACTTGCCAGTGGTTTGCAGGATGGGTGTGGTTAGAAATAGAGAACAGTGTTACCACTAGTCAGGGGCAAAGTCACGAGAAGGTACTTGTGTCGTTATTTCCCGTCAAGGGCCAATGTTTGTAGAGGATGCCGCAGACTCATCCTAGTTTCGCTGTATGAGCAGAACACACTGGAGTGCCACATTGCTTTGATACATGTTCTAAGTCTGTATTTTCTTTGGTAGCATTTTTGATAGTACTGAATCAGAAAAGCTATTTAATGAGCTCTGTTGTTGTCCCATGGCAAAATGTACCAGCCTTATGACTGAGAGCATTTAACCTGATATTCTGGAAGAGTCTTATTACATTTGATTTTCTACTTGAGACTTCTCTTGGGCTTATTCAACACAGGAAACAAATGCTTCCCAAATGACATTTTTATGCGGGGGTCTCTTTAATCTAAGAATAAAAGCATGTGTTGCATTCAGCAACAATTCTGTTTTTCCAAAAAAAAAAAAAAACACCATCAATTCTGACAACTTGAAGGTTAGGTGATGCTTTAAAGAGCCATCCCTTTCAGCTAAAATGGAAGCTTGAGTACAATGTTGTGTTTTAGGGCAAGAGTCTCCAACCCCTGGGTATTGGTTTGTGGCCTGTTAGGAACCAGGCTGCACAGCAGGTGAGTGACGGGTAAATGAGCATTACCACCTGAGCTCTACCTCCTGTCAAATCAGCGGAGCGTAAACCCTACTGTGAGCTGCCCATGCAGGGGTCTAGGTTACATGCTCCTTAATGCCTGATGGTCCGAGGTGGCACAGTTTCATCTTGACTCTCCCAGCCCCAGTGCATGGAAAAGTTGTCTTCCATGAAACTGGTCTGTGATGCCGAAAAGCTTAGGGATCATTGTTTTAGGGCATATGTCTTGGTACAGGTCTGTGTGTACATGTGCGTGTTAATGTGCCTGCTTTTGGTGTGTGTGTGAAGGTAGGTCATGACCTGTGGTGCTTGGTATTTAAGCTTTCCATAATACTTCTATTGCTGATTAGCCAGAGTTTCTGTTCATTCCTCGTGACGTTATTCTCGTTGCAACTCAGGGTCTGTAAGCAGAAGGATGGATACTCCTGCCATGTCCTTTCAGTGCCTCAGGGCCTCCTGTGGCTTCAGTTACATTTCCTACCATCTGTCCTCCAAACTGAGATGTGGGGATGAGTGCCCTCTGCCCCACGGAAGTATGAAGTCTCAAAGCCTGTGTATCCTTTGACCCAGCAGTTTCAAATCTACACGCATCCTACAAAAAGCACCAGGGATGTGTAGAAATATGAGGAATTAAGGATGTTTAAGGTATAAAATCTCCAAAGCCTTTCATTTGAGAATGAGTGTGGAACTCCATCTTTCTTGTATTATTATTGCACAGGTCACAACATATTAATTTGTCCATAATACTTTTTATTTTTTAATTTTTTTTGGTTCCTTTAAAGCAGAGGGAGCTCTCCATGATTTTAAAGTAACTCAAATGATGATTCATGTTACACTTTGAATTTTTCTTTAGTCTTTACAGTTACCTTGCTTACACATTTTTGAACAACAGTGGTCTTCTTTATATTGTCCTTCCCTCCATCTTTTTATTTTCTTTCTTTTACTCTGTTTTCCTCCCTTTTGTTTCCAAAGTCACCTTAATGGAATCATTGAACTTTTACAAAGCTTCAACTGAGCTTTCATATCTTATGAAAACAACTAACTTTTCAAAAAATGGTACAATTACAATAGCAGATATAAATGTCTTAAAAGGTAGATAAGAACTGAAGCTGAATTCCAAGAAGCCTCACATGCCCAGTGGGAGCCAAGTGGGCAGTCTCCCTGGTGAGGGGCACGCAGCTTTGGTGAAAGCTGAAGTCTCTGTTTGTAAAGCAAGAGGAACCCCCCAGCCCCCCTTGCCCCACCGCCGCCTCCAGGTACTCACAGCAGGTGCGTGGAGCTGAGATAACCAGGCACCAGCTGACAATTCCAGATAGAGGGTTTCCTTATTGGCAGAGGACACAGAGACCCACAGACAGTGTTAACGCCTGAGTTTCAGCAATAGCACAGCTTCATCAAGCTCATGGATGAGGAGGGGTTTCAGGGTCCATAGAGCTGTATGTGATTCCAAGAACATGGAGCCTGGAGTGAAAATTCCAGGCAGATTGAAAATTTCCCTTCTGAGGATTATTAGGAGACTGAGTTAAGTGGCAGTGGCTGGGTGAAACCTAGCTTCAGGCTCCTTTGCATTCCATGAATCCATTGAGTCCATTGAATGCACTTCGTTTTGCCTGTATGAGTTTTCTAAATTTTATAAACTAAGTGCAATAAAGAGAGGAAGATCTATTTTAATGGAATAGTTAGATATTTTTCCCATTATCTATCTGCTATTCCTCATTTGGTTTTCACTCAGTTGATAGAGAAGTGGTTCCACCTGTTTTCTCTCCACCCATGAGCAGAGCATCAACTGAGTTTGGAGTTAGCTGGATTTTGCAAAGGAAACTCAGGCCTTGGGCTGCTGCTGTTTGACAGTGTCTGTGAGGGAGAGGAGAATGCCTAGGCAGGAAAGAGTTAGGAGTTTGATCCAGGCCTGTTGCACAGGGAGCCCCTGGGGCCTCAGCATTCCACAGCTAGCTGTGCAGTTTAGTGACTCTGTGACCTTAAGCAAACCACATAATAAACCATCTTAACATCCTCACAGGGCTCCTTTGCTATTTTTCACCCACTTTGAGAGACTTGGAAATAGCTCAAGGCCTTGTTTTGCCAATAATTGCCTCAGGTCAATGACAAATCATTACCAAGTAGTGAAAACCTTCTCTCTTTCCTGAGTAGTCAAAAAAGATGGAATGCTTTGAAATGCAAAACCTCCAGGAGGGGAGGTTGTGCTTTACCTTCTCCCCCCAGGTAAGATTTCTATTTGGATATATCTTTTTCCCTCCTAACATCCCAGTCAAGAAGGAGCTGCTTGCAGGATGAGAGAGAATAGTGAGCATGAGAGACGGGGAAGTATATGGACTTGAAGTGAATGAAGATTTTAACATTCTGACAATACCTTAAATGCACTTTCCGACTGTCCACGCCAAAAGGGATCTGAGATCCCAGGAAAAGTGCTGAGAAGTTCATGGAGAGACATGATGTTAACATGAGGACCAGTAATCAATGCCTTTGTTGGACACCATTGTATAGTCAGAGAAAGCTGTGCCTCAGGCTTTGCCACTTAAAAGCAGTAGAAATTCAAGAAATTTAATTACCCTCTCCTCCTTAATTTCCTCATCTGTTAAATAGGAAATATATCTGACCTTGTAAGAATATTTTCAGAAAAACCCATGCCAGTCATATAGCAATTACCCAATAAATGTTAGCTGTTCACAGTGTTGACCACAGCCACCAGGGGGCCCCTGATGTTTTGGGCCCTCTGGGCTGTCGAAGCTCCTTGTCCAGCAGCTTACAAGCATGGGGACAGAGCAGCTGGGGGTCTTTTTCCTCACAGAACATTGAGGCCAACTCTCACAGTTCTTTCCCACCCTCCACCTGCTGCCCCATCATGGATCTAGTGCATTGCTCAAAATACCCTCAATGATAAACTGTTAGAGCCTCAAAGGAGTCTTCAGCAGCATTGAATCAGCCTCTTCATTTTGCAGAGAACACAGAGATCCAGACGTTGACCATGATTTGCCAAGGCATCTTTTGCGTAGCCTCAGACCTCAGGGTCCCAGGAGTTTACCTATGATCTAATAAAAGAAATATTTTAGACAAATTAAATTTAACAGAGTTTAATTGAGCAAAGAATGGTTTGCATATCAGGTAGCCCCTGAACTAGAACAGGTTCAGAGAGATTCTGGTCCAGTCATGTAGTAAAAGAAGAAGATTTATGGACAGAAAACAAAAAGTGAGGTACGGAACACAGAAGTGAGGTACAGAAACAGCCAGATTGGTTACAGCTCGGCACTTGACTTATTTATACATGATTTGAATAGTTGGCTGCCTTACACGGACAAAAACTCAATGATTGGTACAAGAGTAAGTACAGTCTGTTTACACATCCAGCGAAGTGACAGTTCACCATGTATGGAGAGACCTTTAGGCTGAACTTAAAATATGTAATGAGACAACTTCAGGGTAAATTTTATTTAACAGATCCAATCAGAGGTCTTTAGGTTTCCATATTGGAGTAATGGAACTATGTCTTCCTCTTGCTTCTCCCTTTTTCTTTCAAAACCAAAATTTTCCAAATACCTCATTCTCTTACAATACAATTTTTCTAAGTGATTATTCAGCAGTGAGTGGGGAGTAGGGGTAGGAGAGAGGGTAAAAATCTATAGAAAACAAATAGGAAAATGAAGGGCTCTTCAGAAGGTCAAGCATTTCGCATTCAAAGGCTTTCAGGGATGAGTCAGGAAAGAGATTTGCTAGAAAAGTGTTAACATTAAACACTTGTTCAGAAGAAGTGGATCTATCCATATTAATGCTCCTCTTCCTGATGGCTGGCTCTACTCTACATGCAATCCCAGCAATTCCTACCACTGCAGTTTCAGGTTGTTAGCAGGTATTTTACCTATAAAATAGCAGGACAGAAAATTAAAGCTCAGGATTGTAAATAATGTAGAGATTTCAAACACAGAATATTTATATCTTTCCTTAGTAGTAAGAAGAGGTACTGCCTATGAGTTTCAAAAGACAAGAATCTTTCTAAATAACAGATGATAAGGAGGGTGTGTGGGGACTTGAGGACTGTTTCCAAATAATAGATGCCAAGGAAGTGTCTGAGGACTTGAGTTTACCAAAATGAAAAGTTTACCTAAATATGCTACTGTAGAGTTTCTCTTCCTCTAGGTCTTATTCTTGTTTGTCTTAGCCCATAGGAGCTGAGCAACTCACCAGTAGATGGTGATGTGACCTGGTCTTACCCTGTGGTGGTGGAAATTGAATACAATTGTCCACTGTGAGCTGGATGTCTGTGGAACCCTCAAGTTTTCTTTGAATGTTAAAGAGTGGGAAGTTTTTGATAGGAGGAACTACGTGGCTTTTGTTAACCTACACTTGAGTTCTCCCCATATATTCCTTAGACACAAAAACGAAAACAAAAAAACCCTCTGGAAAATATTTAAAAAGGTTTATTCTGAGCCAGTATCAGTGACCCTGGCCCAGGGAACAGTCTCAAGAGATCTTGAGAAAGGGTGCCTGAGGCAGTCAGGTTACAGGTGGGCTTTATACATTTTAGGGAAATAGGAATTGCAGATGAAATCATAAATCAATACATAAAAGGTGTACATTAATTCAGCCTAAAGAGGCAGGATATCTTAAAAATGGAGGGACATTATAGGTCATAGGTGGGTTAAAAGATTTTCTAATTGGTAATTAGTTGAAAGAGTTAAGCTTTGTCTAAAGACTCCAAGTCAGTAGAAAGAAATGATTGAGTTAAGATAAAGGGAGGTCGTCGACCCCAAGGTTCTTGTGATATAGATGAAGCCTCAGTGGTGGCAGCTTTCAGAGAGGGTAGATGGCAAATGCCTGTTTTCCTTTCAGATGAACCTTAAAAGATATCAGACTCATAGTTAATCTCTCCTAGATGAGGAAAGGCCTGACTGTATTAATGGAAATGCTCTACAGATGCAAATTTCTTCCATAAAAGATGGTGTATTAGTCTGTTTCCATGCTGCTGATAAAGACATACCCAACACTGGGAAGAAAAAGCGGTTTAATTGAACTTACAGTTCCACATGGCTGGCCAGGACTCACAATCATGGTGGGAGGCAAAACCGCTTCTTACATGGCGGCAGCAAGAGAAAATGAGGAAGCAGCAAAAGCCCCGGGAGATGATGCGCGCGGTGGCTCACGCCTGTAATCCCAGCACGCTGGGAGGCTGAGACGAGCGGATCACGAGGTCAGGCGATCAAGACCATCCTGGCTAACACGGTGACACCCCTCTCTACTAAAAATACCAAAAACTAGCCGGGCGAGGTGGCGGGCGCCTGTACTCCCAGCCGCTCGGGAGGCTGAGGCAGGAGAATGGCGGGAACCCGGGAGGCGGAGCTTGCAGTGAGCCGAGATCGCGCCACTGCACTCCCGCCCCGGCGACAGAGCCAGACTCTCAAAAAAGGAAAAAAAAGCGGAAACCCCCAATAAACCTATCAGATCTCGTGAGACTTATTCACTATTATGAGAACAGCACGGAAAAGACCGGCCCCCATGATTCAATGACCTCCCGGTGGGTCCCTCCCGCATGTGGGAATTCTGGGAGATACAATTCAAGTTGAGATGTGGATGGGGACACTGTCAAATCACACCAGGTGGCTTTGCAGGGCTATTTCAAAATATGCCCAAGATATTTATTTTAGGGTAAAATATTTTAATTTCTCTCAGAGTCTGCTATTTGTCATATGATGTTGGACCAGTGTCAGTTTGAAATGTGATATTTTATTGCCACAAAAAGTCTGTTTTGTGATCTCTGTTTCAATGTTAAAGCTGGCCAGTTGTACCGAAACTCCAAAGAGAGTGTGTTGGACCCCCTTCCCTGTCTTGCCAGGAATTCAGTTTTTCAAGCTTCTCTCAGGTCCCTTTGGCTCAGAGGGTTCCCCATTCAGTCGGTTTGGAGGTTTAAAATTTTATTTTTGGTTTACAATTTCTTCATTACTTAGAATATACTCTTTTAGAAGAGTAAAGGATGAATATATTTAATGTTTCAACATTGTCCCTTCCAAAGACCAATATCCCCTTAATTTAGAGAGGAAAAATAATCTGTCATTCAATAGTTTTTCTTAAAATGGAAGGAATGTGCAGAGGCTTATGTTTTCCATGGACTCTGTGGGAAGGTAATCTATTATGGATCAATAACTATTGGTTCATGATTAGCCACTGGTGTTCCCCATTAAAATAAAGTTAGACTGTCACCCAGAAAATAATATTGGAACCATGTTTCAATTTCTGAGAAATTTACAACAAGGTCAGAATATTAATCAACGTGTGCTTTGAGGAACTGAAGCTAAAGTTATAAATATTTCCTTAGGATATATTATATAAGACAATTCGGTTACTGATGAGGCATGAATGCTTTTAATGGCATATTCGGTAGGGTGATTTATTTTAATTGTCACTCTGGGACCTGTTATTACACAGTGCTAGGATGGGTCACTGCATTAG
Source organism: Piliocolobus tephrosceles (assembly GCF_002776525.5). Classification (NCBI taxonomy): domain Eukaryota; kingdom Metazoa; phylum Chordata; class Mammalia; order Primates; family Cercopithecidae; genus Piliocolobus; species Piliocolobus tephrosceles. The sequence goes on along the minus strand of NC_045448.1, from coordinate 4,712,987 downwards.
AAAATTAAAGCTGATGAAAGGCATTCATTTTTAGCCTGTTTGTAAATTCAGGCTTTGGAGATAAAGAGATGCCGACTGTATATAAACCCTGCACGACGAGTAATTCAACATTCACTACATCTCCTAGTGTCAAAGAACTCAGGGGTGTCTATTCAGAGCGACTCTCACTGTGTGGCATGTACTGTGTGGACACACTGCCCGTGGCTAGGGTACTGGGGCTGTAGTAGGACTTCATGCCTCTCACCCAGGAGACACCAGCCCACTGGCTACTGTCGGGCAGGCTTAAGGTTGAGAGTCCAGAACACAATCAGAATCAGGGTGAGGAGGCAGCTAGCATTTATCAAACGCTACTATTAATATATGACAGGTGCCTTGTATGTTATCTCACCACTGTCATCCTATTTTACCTCTACTGTCCCCTAAATTTAGTGGTGGTATCTCTATTTTCCAAATAGAGAGTCAGAGTGAATAATTAACTTAGAGAAATTTACAGTTACTAAAATACAGTGCCAGAAATAATTTAGTTTGTAAGGAGTTTGTTTAGAAATACATGTTCATGTGCTTTATTTCTTTTGCCTTTTTAGTGGTAAGTGTTGCACTGCTGGTTGTATAATTATAATAAAAGTGATGTTACTAGGGCATGTTATACATAACCCCTGTATTGTGGCCTTAGCTTCTAGGACAGTGTCTGTTTTTTTCAGTTGTTCATACAGAGCCTTGGGGCAAGTCCAGCAAGTCAGGGCTGGGGGAGAGGTATGGAAAAGACACCAATGACTCATGTCCAGGACTCGAGCCAGAGTTTTGAATGGACTTCTCCAGTTCTGTAAATCCTGTGGACTTGTACAATTGAACAAAAATACATGGTGCATTTTGGAGAACAGAAATGCAGTTATTCACTCTATTTTTGCTTAAATGAATCCATCTTTTGTGCGTGTTAAAATAGCAAATTGACTGCAATGTAATGTCTAGTCAGTTTCCAAAGCAGAATAAGAAAGTGAGATGTCAAAAATCTTGTCTGCTATTTACATAATTACCAGATTTAAAAGGAATTGTGTAAATGCAAATGAAGGTACAGGTGCCTGCCACGCGGAGATTACCCAAATTATACCCAGTTTGTCTAGGAAAATTGCTCCTTTAGTGTCATCTGAAAGGTATAAAGCTTCAAGATTAGAGAAACTAGCTCTTCAAATTATAGCCATTGTAGCTGAAAAGGTGACGTCTAGCGCGCCAGGGTAATGCTTTGCAGACTGCCTGCCGGTCTCCCATCTCCAGATGGCTCCTTCTGTCGAGGCCTGATGGGATCATGCCTCACCCAGGGAGTTGTAGTTCGTTTTGCCTGTCTGTGCTTACTACACTGGAATTAGGCAATAGATGTTTAAATGTACTTAGAGAGTAAAACTTGAATTGTTCTGTCATTGATTTATGTTGCAAATCTAAATCAAGATGTTTATTTGCCAATTGTACCTCATTTTGAAGGCAGCAAATTTAAAATTCTAGGATCTGGTAGCCATTGATCAAAAAAGTTGAAAAGTGGCATACTACTTACTGCTTTATTGTTTAACTTTTTCTTTTTTTTTGAGGTGGAGTCTCACTCTGTTTCCCAGGCTAGAGGGCAGTGGCATGATCTCAGCTCACTACAACCTCCACTTCCCAGATTCAAGAGATTCTCCTGTCTTAGCCTCTGAAGTAGCTGGGATTACAGGTGCTTGCCACCACGTCCAGCTAATTTTTGTATTTTTTAAGTGCAGACAAGGTTTCGCCATGTTGGCCAGGCAAGTCTTGAACTCCTGACCTCAGGTGATCCACCCGCCTCAGCCTCCCAAAGTGCTGGGATTACAGGCTTGAGCCACCATGCCTGCCCTATTGTTTGAATTTCTAAATGCACAGATGTCATTCAAAATGCTCTTTCTATTAAAATATTGCTTTATTTTTATATTTAATTGATGAGTTTTAGAGGTTAAATAGCATATGTCAATAAACAATTATTATTGAAAGGGTCTGTACTTCAAAAATTTTAGCCACCGATCTGGGATTTCCTTGGATACTCTTAGTTTCATCTGCTATGTTTATTTTCACAAATGATTTTTTAAAGGACTAACCAGGAATCATCTGCTATATGTATTCTTGTAAGTTTTTCTTAAATAAAAATTTTATTATTTTAAAATACGGGATACGTAACTGAAAAACTTTCCCTCTTTTAAAGTATGACTTTAGGTAAGTGGAAATGGGAAATGTACTTGTCTACAATGTTAAGAATTCCCTTGCTGGTTTTCCCTAGCAAAGATAATCAAGAGTTACTTTTTTTTCCCCCAAACTCTCCTTTTTATTCCCCAACTTCTGTTTCCATCTCCAGGGAACATATTCTCTTGGTGCTTCATGTACTAAACTTCTTGTCATATCTGACAATTATTTTTTCCTCTGTTATCCATACAAGTTGGCCAGATACAAGGTCTAATAATTTAGACCTTGTAATAATTTAGACCCATTAAAATATTTCTGGAATGCATGAGTCTCCCAGCATTTCTTCAACTCTAGATCCTTCTCGTTTCATCCCAAAGGAGAATGTTTTGAGGACCCCTTGACCCCCAGGCTCCTCTGCTGCTGATTCTGCCTGGCCTGCACTGCCCAACCCTTTCATTCTCCTATTCTTTTGCTGTACTCTCACCTCCTTCTCTACGGGCACCCTTTCCTCTGCTTCCCCTCATGGCTTCTCTTCCTTCAAGGGTACATCCAGAGCCATTGCGTTTTGTCAGCACCTGCATTGCTTGCCTTCCTTGTTGCTCTCCTGGAGTTTGCTCATGTGTTTACATTTAATATGCTAGGGCTTTGTCATGCATTCACTATTCTTTGCATTTCACTTACGTTATTTCACACTAAGTACACAATACCCAGTCACACAACAACTACTTCATTCACCGATTCTACTGCTGCTATTATTATTATTATCATTATTATTTTAAGACAGAACCATCCTTGGTCACCCAGGCTGGCTTGCACTGGCATGATCTCTGCTCACTGCAACCTCTGCCTCCCAGGATCAAGTGATTCTTCTGCCTCAGCCTCCCGAGTAGCAGGGATTACAGGCTTCCACCACCACACCTGGCTAATTTTTGTGTTTTTAGTAGAGTCAGAGTTTCACTGCGTTGGCCAGGCTGGTCTCAAACTCCTGACCTCAGGTGATCCGCCCGCCTCAGCCTCCCAAAGTGCTAGGATTACAGGCATGAGCCACCGCACCAGGCCTACTGCTGTTATTAAATGGGATACTTGCAAGGGAGTGAGGCCAAGAGCTGACATGTAAACACACAACTTCAATTCTATGTGCTCAGAATGATGTTCGATGTGAGATTAGGAGTCAGGACAGATTGCTCAGCCCAGCAGGATGAGGGCTGGGTTTGGGCTCAGCAGAGTAGACTCATGTTGATGGGAAACCTGAAGAGTCATGAAAACTGAGCATTTTCATGCATCCACCACTTCCCCAACAGGCTGAGCTATTTGCAGAACGGAACTTGATGCAGTGTGTTAACTCCCCAAAACGTGGAAAGGAGCAAAGACTTTCATATAAGAATTCCTCTTTCCTGTCTACTTTTCTTCTCTCTATAAATGTGATCATTTGAAACTCTACTCTTTGTTGCTCCACAAAGTCTTGCCGAACTTAGAAACTATGCCTATCTTTTAGAAACTTTTAGAAACCATGGTCACATTTATCATCATTTTGGCAATGCTGGGTGCTGCGGGGACACTGTGTTTAGGCTTAAGTAGATTGCGTAACTTACTCTGAAGACCATGGAATTCCATTCTTTTCCTGCAGGCAAGTAAGGTGAAATATTGACACCTGAAATTCTCTTTGGGACCAGGGATTTTCCTTAATATGAGACTTAATATCAACCAAACCTCCCTGATTCTTAGTATCCATTCCATAAGCCCTAATAGCTTTCATCGTTTGGGAATTCTGATTTAGGCAGACTTTAGTGTGGGACATCTATCTTTCCACCTTTTTCTCAACTAGGGCTGCAAGATGTTTCAAATGAAAATACAGGGCACCAAGGAATATTTTAATTTCAGATAAATAATAAACAATAGAAACCTCTTTATTATAGTTATTGATATTAATATTATGGTTATTAATATTAATGTTATAGTTATTAATATTAATATATTGTTATTATCCCAAGTTTAATTCATAAAAGTACTTGGGACATAGTTATATTCCAAATTATTCATCATGTGTCTGAAATTACAACTTTTTTGGATAACCTATGTTATATCTGCCAACTCTTTCCTCAGTTTATTTTCCCAAATGGCTGGAAGTGGGTTAAAGTCTTTTCACACAGGAGTCCAATACCAGTGGAGCAGAATTACGGGCCTCTAACGTCAGTGATATAATACATATGTCTTCAAGTGTGTTTTATTTCTCTTCTTATCTAGTGGTCTTGCCAACAGTCTTTCAGCTTCCCTTTCAATCTGCATAAGTGCATTCCAGTAACTCTGATCATGGGATACTCTTCCGTGTGTACCTTCATTTGTTTTTGTTCACCTCCACTGTTGGCTGTTCATGATTATTTCCTCAGCTCCTGTGAGCTTCCGAGTCATTACTCCCTCCTGAAAGGCATTGTTAGCCTACTATCTCCTCCGTTACGGATCACCTCCGTCGGAAGACCCACTCTTTAATTGCCTCTAGAGTTTCTCAGATCTGCCAATGGAGGCATTTCAGCATCCTGCTCTGACTCTCAACCCGATTGCTGCCCATTTTATAGATACCCAGGACAATTTCTTGAAGCTAGGTGGCAGAATGGATCTTGAAGGGCCTGTGCGGCCAGGTCATCCCTGCGCCAACAGCCACTCCACTCCCCTGTTGGAGCTTCCTGTTGGTCACACCAGCCCGTTTCAGAAGGAACTATCTTCACCCCAAACCGGCTCTTCTCAATGCTTTTAAAATTTTAAGATAAGGAAGGTAATTCTTATTAAGGGAGCTTTTTTATTATTTATTTATTTTTATTTATTATTATTATTATTATTATTATTATTTTGACGGAGTCTCATTCTGTGGCCAGGTTGGAGTACAGTGGCATGATCTCGGCTCACTGCAACCTCCGCCTCCCGGGTTCAAGCGATTCTCCTGCCTCAACCTCCAGAGTAGCTGGGATTACAGGTGCTGCCACCACGCCTGGCTAATTTTTTGTATTTTTAGTAGAGAGAAGGTTTTTCCATGTTGGACAGGCTGGTCTCGAACTCCCAACCTCAGGTGATCTGCCCTCCTCGGCTTCCCAAAGTGCTGGGATTACAGGCGTGAGCCACTGTGCCTGGCCATGAATGACTTTCTAATTGGAAAGTTTGTATTTGAGAGAAATATCAGCCAGTATTTTCAACATTGCAAATGACTATTCAGAATAAAAACTTACTACTTTAGAATTCCTCAGCCGGACATTGTGGCTCACGCCTGTAATCCCAACACTTTGGGAGGCTGAGGCGGGCACATCACGAGGTCAGGAGATCGAGACCATCCTGGCTAACACAGTGAAACCCTGTCTCTACTAAAAATACAAAAATCAATTAGCCGGGCGTAGTGGTAGGCTCCTGTAGTCCCAGCTACTCAGGAGGCTGAGGCAGAAGAATGGTGTGAACCCAGGAGGCAGAGCTTGCAGGGAGCCAAGATTGTGCCACTGCACTCCAGCTAGGGTGACAGAGCGAGACTGTCAAAAAAAAAAAAAGAATTCCTTATGGACATTCCCACAGAAATGTAGGTACATTTGTCTTCCATGGCATTAAATGGCCCTATGTTTACATACATAAAAATTCCTTCTGAGATTCCTTATAGGTCAGCAACATCATTTTGGGCATTCCTTTGAACAGCCTTAAAAATAATTGGTGACCACAAATCAGGTGGAAAAGTCGTAGCTTCTTATCGTTTAAAACTCTCTAAAAATTACACTTTTAGGTCTATAGAATTATGAAGGTTTCTACTTTAATGATGGAAGTTTCTCTTTTCTGAGCTCATCTGCTGTGATCTGCTCTTCTCAACAGCCTTTGGGAGGGAAAGCAGGGTGTGTGGGCCTGTAAGAGATTAGTATTGGGGTACTTTTATCAGTTCTGCCACAAATTGTTAACCACAAATAGGGGACAGTTTTCCTCATTGTTCAGTGTTTCAGTTTGCTTAACTTTTAAACAGAGTCACCTGTTAAACCTACTTAAGATGTATAAGAATGAATTGATAAAACTATGGCTTTCTAAATTTAATGAGTTATTGTTATTATATGATTACTAAGATTTTATTTTCTTCATGCATATTTAGGCTCTATATCCACATTCCAGGGGGATTGGCATTTATCGTCATTTTTCAATACCTGTACTTGATCAGACTATCAATGGTTGATGTTACCACTCTATGTGCCACAGGTCACCTTTAAAAAATTGTCTTACAATTTTTTTTTTGAGACAGAGTCTCGCTCAGTCGCCCAGGCTGGAGTGCAGTGGCTCGATCTCCACTCACTGCAAGCTCCGCCTCCCAGGTTCACGCCATTCTCCTGCCTCAGCCTCCCGTGTAGCTGGGACTACAGGCACCCGCCACTGCGCCCGGCTAATTTTTGTGTTTTTCAGTAGAGATGGGGTTTCACCGTGTTAGCCAGGATGGTCTCCATCTCCTGACCTCGTGATTTGCCCATCTCGACCTCCCAAAGTGCTGGGATTACAGGCGTGAGCCACTGCGCCGGCCAAAAATTGTCTTATGATTTTTAAAGCACTTCCACATGTGCTTTCTTCCAAGAGCCACACATCATTCTAATACACAGACCACACACCCTAGGAGGAAGGCCCGAGAGCATTAACAGTGAGGCCCCGAAGCGTGGCTCCGACAGAGCAGAAATGCCATGGAGCACGTTGGAGTTACTGGTTGTCTATTCTCTAGGCCATTTGGGCACAAAAGTGGCTTCCTATATGATGACAGAGGAACCCCTTCCTTCTCCCTCCTCATGTTATCAGAGCTGGAAGTGCAGCATTTCTGTGTTTCCACGTTTCAGGTCTCAAAAAAAGGAAGGAAACTATATGAAAGGAATCCCCCGTGTTGGCAGGTGGTGCACGCAGTCTGCTGGCCACAGCCGCTCAGCAGCCACGCCACGACTTTGGAGGGAAGAGTGATGTCTCTGTCACAATTGCTGAGAATGAGAGGAATTAAGCCCTTCACCTCAATTCAAACTCCTGTTTTTATTTGTTCTCATTTCATCTCTATCTAAATTCTATTGACATTTCTAATAAGGTCTGGCTCTAATTTTTATATATTTTATAAATCTGGCATCACTGCTTCATTTGAAAGTTATTTCATTTCACTAAATTATGTGTTTATTCTTAGAATGCCTGGCATTTTCCCATGCGAAGTTTTGTGGGTTTTTTTGTTTTTTGTTTGTTTGTTTGTTTGTTTTGAGATGGAGTCTCGCTTTGTTGCCCAGGCTGGACTGAAGTGGTGTGATCTCGGCTCACTGCAAACCTCTGCCTCCTGGGTTGAAGTAATTCTCATGCCTCAGCCTCCCGAGTAGCTGAGACTACAGGCATGTGCCACCACGTTGGCCGATTTTTGTATTTTTTATCAGAGATGGAGTTTCACCATGTTGACCAGGCTGGTCTCAAGCTCCTGACCTCAGTTGATCCACCCGCCTCAGCCTCCCAAGTGCTGGGATTACAGGAGTGAGCCCCTGCACCAGGCCCATGCTGACTTTTAATTGGTTACCTTTTCCATCTGAATATCTTTCTTCAACTAGATTGTAAACACCCCAATTAGAGAAACATGATTGGGTAATTTATACACATGACACACACCACACAGATATACCCTGCATACCTATGCATAAACACACCACATACAGCACACACAGATACACGTGCCACATGCCACACACCCAAAATACAAACATGTACACAGATGACACACACAAACACTACACACAGATACATACACATGACACACACCACACCCACCCTACAGAAATACATGCACACAGAGATCACACACACACATCCCATACACAGATACCCATAACACACATCACAAAGACATTCCCTACATACATACACTCACACAGATGACATATGCCACACACACCTGAAATACATATGTGGACACCAATGGCACACACATACATCGCACACACTCCACACACACCCTACAGACACACACATACACAGATGACACACACATACACCATACACAGATACACATGACACACATCACACAGACATGCCCTACGTGCATACACTCACGTAGATGACACACACTACACAGACACATACACAATAGATACACAACCTAAATACATGTTTACACAGATACACACTGTACAGATACACACATACACATGGTACAGAGAATACACACATACACATAAATATGTGACAAGTGCACACCTCATACACACCCCCTCATACATCTCACAAATATACATTTACACAACACACATACCTCCACACACCCCATATGTACACACACACACACACACACACACACTCTTTCTGCTTTCAGCTCAGACCTTCCACTTGCTAGTTTCAACTGTGCAGGAAGTCCCCTGTTGCGGATTGACTGGGTCTCCACAAGTCATATGCTGAGGTCCTAACCCCCAGTACCTCCCGGTGAGACTCATTTGGAAAGAGTGTGTTTGAAAAGATCCTGTTAGACCCCATCAAAAAGTGGGCAAAGGATATGAACAGACACTTCTCAGAAGAAGACATTCATACAGTCAACAGACACAGGAAAAATGCTCATCATCACTCACCACCAGAGAAATGCGAATCAAAACCACAATGAGATACCATCTCATGCCAGTTAGAATGGCAATCATTAAAAAGTCAGGAAACAACAGGTGCTGGAGAGGATGTGGAGAAATAGGAACACTTCTACAATGTTGGTGGGACTGTAAACTAGTTCAACCATTGTAGAAAACAGTGTGGCGATTCCTCAAGGAGCTAGAACTAGAAATACCGTTTGACCCAGCCATCCCATTGCTGGGTATATACCCAAAGGATTATAAATCATGCTACTATAAAGACACATGCATACATATGTTTAATGTGGCACTATTCACAATAGCAAAGACTTGGAATCAACCCAAATGTCCATCAGTAACAGACTGGATTAAGAAAATGTGGCACATATACACCATGGGATACTATGCAGCCATAAAAAAGGATGAGTTCGTGTCCTTTGTAGGGATATGGATGCAGCTGGAAACCATCATTCTCAGCAAACTATCACAAGAACAGAAAACCAAACACCGCATGTTCTCACTCATAGGTGGGAATTGAACAATGACATCACTTGGACACAGGAAGGGGAACATCACACACCGAGTCCTATTGTGGGGATGGGGTAGCGGGGAAGGATAGCATTAGGAGATATACCTAATGTAAATGACTAGTTAATAGGTGCAGCACACCAACATGGCACATGTATACATATGTAACAAACCTGCCCGTTGTGCACATGTACCCTAGAACTTAAAGTATAATAAATACTTTTTTTAAAAAAAAGATTAAAAAGAAAAAAAGAAAAGATCCTGTTAGGATGTGGTCATGAGCATGGATCCTAGTCCGATAGAACTGTATCCTTCTATAAAGGAGAAATGTGGACACAGACACACAGATGAGAGACAGTGTGAAGACACAAGGAGGAGACACCATCTATAAGCCGAGGAGGAAGGCCTGGGACAGGTCCCTCTCTTAGCCCTCGGAAGGAACCAACCTGGGTCTCAGGCTTCCAGCCTCAGAACAGTGAGAGAATCGTTTCTGTTGTTTAAGCTCCCAGATAGGGGATTTGTTTGCAACAGCCCTACCTGCAAAACTAACACATTTCCTAGAGATGATGTAGCAAGTGTCTACTGTCCTTTAAAAAGGAATCCTCTTACACATGTGTGGCTTCCCCAAAGCTGGGTATTAGCCCAAGCTCAGAATTTTGTTAAGCACCAAGGAACCCCTTTTTGTCAAAAAATTCTGCTTTCATATTCAATTAATTGCAATTCATTTGTTTATTAATTTTCTTGTGTAATGTGGTTTGGACACAGTTGTCACAGGGTTTGGGGCATGGACCTCACAGTCAAAAATCTGAATGTAATATTTTACTTCCCCCAAATTAACTTACCAATAGCCTACTGTTGACTGGTCAATTTGCCAATAACATAAACAGTCTATTAATACATGCTTTTTATGTTACATGTGTCATATACCCTGTTCTTATGATAAAGTAAGCTAGAGAAAAATAAATGTTATGAAGATAATCATAAGGAAGAGAAAATATATTTGATGTTTATTAGTTAGAAGTGGATCATCAAAACTTCATGTTGAGTAGGCAGAGGAGAAAGAGGAAAGGAGAAGCTGGTCTTGTTGTCTCAGGGGTGGCAGGGGCAGAAGAAATTCCATGTGTAAGTGAACCCGTGCAATCCAAACTCGTATTGTTCAACAGTCAACTGTATACTCTGAATTCAATTGAATTAGGCTCTTTATAGAATAATGATTTCTTTCTGGCCACATGTGGATTTTTTTCCTTTTTTAAATTGCTTTTATATTTGCCTTTTCTATATTTTTTTTCTATTAGCTTTTCTATTTTTGCCTTGGCAAATTAGATAGGAAAATACAACTATATTCTTTCAATATTTTATCCAAATCCTCTGAGCTCACAGAAACATTTTATTTGAGATTTGTGGAAATTCTTTCTTTCCTTCAGGATTCTTTTCCTACATGTAAATATGTGCACATTTATGGAGCCAAATACCCCTGCTGTATCTTTCTGCAATATCAGCGCATTGCTTCTGATATGGTTTGGCTGTGTCCCCACCCAAATCCCATCTTGAATTATAGCTCCCCTAATTTACACGTGTTGTGGGAGGGACATAATCAGAGATAATTGAATCTTAAGGTTGGTTTTCCCCACACTGTTCTCCTGATAGTGAATAAGTCTCAAGAGATCTGACAGTTTTATAAGTGGTTTCCCCTTTCACTTGGTTCTCACTCATTCTTGCCTGCCGCCATGTAAGACATGCCTTTCACTTTCTGCCATGATTGTGAGGCCTCCCCAGCCACGTGGAACTGGGAGTCCATTAAAACTCTTTTTCTTTATAAATTACCTTGTCTCAGGTATGTCTTCATCAGCAGTGTGAAAACGGACTAATACAGCCTCACTCAAATAATTAAAATACTACATCTGTGTGTGTGCATGTGTGTGTGTGTGTGTGTGTATCAGTTTTCTTGTGGTAAAGTTCTCTTATAATAAAATTGACTATGTTTAGTGTACGGTTCTATGAGTTTTGACAAATACAGAAAGATGTGTAACCACTGCCTAGATGAAGACATAGAGCAATCCCAACATCCTTCAAAACTGCCTCCTCTCTTTTGTAGGAAAATCATCCCCACCTCCAGCCCCTGGCAAATTCTGATCTGTTTCCAGTCCCAGCAGTTTTGTTTTCTCCACAAAGCTGTAAACATGGAATCATACAATCTGTAGCCTTTTTGAGTCTAGCTTTTTCACTTCGAATCCTGCAGTAGATATTCATATATTTTGTTAAGAGGATCGGGTAGTTTGTTCCTTTTTATTAATAAGAGATGTTACCATCTACAAATGCGCCACTGTTTGTTTATCTATTCACCAGCCAAAGAACGTTTTGGATGTTTCCAGGAGTTTTGAATTATGGATGAGGTTGCCAGAAACATTCATGTGTAGGTTTTGTTACAATTTAATTTATTAATTTAATTTAATTTATTAAATTGTAACAAATAACAAATTACAATTTGTTACAATTTGATTTCTCTTGCATACTACTTGAAAGTGGTCTCCTTGGGTCAAAATGGTAAGTATATGTTTAATTTTCTGAGGAACTGCCAAAATGCTTTCCAGAGTGGCTTTAACGTTATCTATTCCCACAGGCAATAAATGAGAGTTTCAGTCAGGAGTTAGTATCATCCCATGTATTTCTTTCTTTCTTTTTTATTTATTTATTTATTTTTTAATTTTAGCTTTTTGAACAGGTGTATAGTGATATCTCATTGTGGTTTCAGTTTTTAATTTCCTGATGAATAATGAATTTGAGTATCCTTTTAAATGCTTATATGCCATCTGTATATTTTCATTTGTAAAGCATCTGTTTAAATTATTAGCCAAAATTTAATTGCATTTTTTGTTTTCTTATTATTGAAATGCGAGAATTCTTTGTATATTCTGGATACACGTCATTTAGCATATATTTCTTTCAAATGTGTCAAAGTCTGTCATTTGTCTTTTTATTTTCTTAACAGAACCTTTCAAAGGGCAGTGTTTTTTCATTGTGAGGATGTTGCGTTTGTCATTTTTATTTTTAGTGATTGTGTATTTCATGTTACAGCCAAAAAGTTTTCTAATGCAATATTATGAAGATTTTCTTTTATTTTATCTTCTGAAAATTTCCAGTTTTAGGTTTCAAATTTAATTTTATGGACTAGTTTGAAACTTTTATTTAGATTATAAAAATATGTACTCAGATTTTTGGTTTTTGTTGTTGTTTTATTAATGTCCAATTGTTTCAGCATCATTGGTGGAAAATATTCTTTTCGCCATTGAATTTCATTTGCATCTTGGTAAAAATTTAACGAACCATATAGGTCTGGGTCTATTTCTCGATTCTATCCTATTCCATTGACCCATGTATTTGCACTTCAGCCAGCACCACGATGCTGTGATCATTATGGATGTATAATCAGTGTGAGTTTTGGCACTTTGATCTTTATTTTCTTTTTTCTGTTCAAACTTGTCTCATGTATTTGAGTTCCTTTGCTTCTTCAAATACATTTTATGAATGGCTTGTCTGTCTCTACAGATGAAAATTCTTCTAGAATTTTTATTGGGACCATATTGGGCTTGTACTTAAATTTTGGGAGAATTGACATCTGACCTGGACTGAGTCATTCAATCTATAAAAATACTTAGCTGCTTTATTTTTTAGATTTTTTAAATTTCTTTTATCATTGTTTTATAACTTAAAATGTACAGGTCTTGCACATATTTTGTTAGATAACTTAAGGATAATGATTTTCTGATTGTATCTTTCTTAGTTCTGAGATAATATTATATTTTTAATATAGTATTAAAAGCACTATCTATTAATTAAAGATGAAGATAAATGGCATAGGATCTCTTAGTATTTTCAACTAGTAGCAGATGAAGCATTTTAAAGGAACATTAGGAGACAAAGCTGTGTTGATATTTTATTTCATGAATCGTTCTTCAACATGCCAGGCTCATATTGCACCTAAATATTTATAAATTAATATTTATCTATTTAAAGATAGTGTCTCACTCTGCCACCCAGGATGAAGTGCAGTGAAGCCATCACAGCTGTTTGCAGCCTCGAACTACTGGCCTCAAGCTATCCTCTCATCTCAGCCTCAAGTTGCTGGAACTATAGGCACAAGCCACTGAACCCAGCTAAATCAATTTTTAAATAATGAAACTCTGCCTTTGAAATGTTTAGCATAAATAATTAGTAAGTACATATTTTTGACTCTGTGACATTTTCGAAATTTTCAGAGTAAAGCTCTGTAGTTTCTTGACCTGAACGGTTGCAGTGGATGTGGAATACAGACCTTGCAGTTTTTTCACGTGCCCCTCTGTGTATCCCTACACAGAGCAAAATACTATGGATTAGCCTTTATTCTCACCCGAAGGGTCCTCTGCTTCTGGACTTGATTCCCTGTGCTATCAATGGCATCGGGGGTCCCACTGCAATGCCAAATGCATGGGCATTATGAAAGAATCTGGTTGGCATAGGGTAAACCAGTCCAGGACAATGAAACACTTTTGGGCTAACTGAGGGGTCTTGATATCAATTTTCTTATGGTTTCATTAATAAAGTGATGGAAACAATCATTTGAAACAGTATTATGTATATTAATTAGTTGAAAAAATTGACACAAAATATTCTTGGCAGCTGCTGAAACTGCTTATGATGATATTCTGAAGCTGTGCAATTTCCCTGAAAAAAATCCCAGAAGTACACTTAACAGAAATAATGACTCAAGTCATGAAATGTACAATGGCAGAAATTATTATTGATACATATTATGAATATAAAACAAATACATACAATGAATCTTATGATAAAATGTCCTCAGAATGATGTCATTTTGTTGGAAAAGGTGGTTCTAAAAAATGCAAATTAAAATAGACTCAGGAAGGCTTTTATTGTGCATTGTAGGTAAAGCATGAAGTAATTTAATAGACTATATAATTGGCTTTGAAAAAATAATTCCTAAACAAAAATCCATCAGCTTTGTTATCCAAACCTAAGTCCAACTCCTAATTATTATCCGTGGGTGCTGACTATTGGAATGGCAATCATTAGAGGAAGATGAAGGCTGACTTTGTGTATGGGCAGGGTACATGCCGGGGTGATGATAAGGTCTGATTCAGACACATTGAGTTTAGGTGCCTGAGAAACATGTGAGTAGAGATAATGAGTTGGCAATGAGAAATATAATTGCTTTCTCTCTATTACATTCACTCAGGCTAAGTAGCAACTTAATGTATATTTCTTTACTGAATTAAACTCATTCATACCATGATCAAAAAGTTGGATTTTCATGAAACATGTTAACGTAGAAAGTAGGATCAGGTATTACATTAAGAATTCTCTTGTTTAGAATGAAGTAGAACTAACTTTTTATTGCAATCTGTGCATGATGTCTTCTGATATCAGATTGCTTGATCAGATTTCCTAAACTGCTAAAGGATTCCAGTTGCTTGGCACCATATAACGTAGCATTGTAGTTCAAGGAAAAGTAAAATTGAGTTGCGAACTTTGCATCTGTGCTGCCACGGGGGCTCCTGGGCTTTGTATTCAGCTTGCCTAGTCCAAGTTGCTGCTTGGAATCATCTTCAAGAATCAATGTTAAGCTGATTTTTCAAAATATATTCTAACTAATTTATCAAATAGGTCTACTTGCTTTGGGACACAGTTGTCATCATGCGATAGACTTTGAATTGCTTACAAATGGGAAATCAACAGGCAAAGAAGCAGTGTATCAATATATTTCAAGTTCTGAAACAAAGGACACAAAGGAATAAAACACTAGTGACTTTTGGTTGCTGTGGGATGTCAATGATCTGAATAAAGAGAAAAGGTATTATATTGGTATTTCCAATTCTGAAAAAATACTATGTCATTTAGAGCCATTTGATCAATGAGCAAATATTCTTTAATTTTTGTCTTAGTTCATTTTCCTTTGCTATAACAGAATATCACCAGCTGGGTAACTTAGAGAGAACAGAATTTTATTTGGTGCACAGTTCCAGAGGCTAAGAAGTCCAAGAGCATGGGGCTGTCATCCAGTAAGCATCATCCTATGGCAGAAGGAGGTAAGATGGATGTGAGCACAAGAGACAGAGAGGAAACGGGGGCCAAACTCGCTCCTTTTATAACTAACTCAATTCAGTGATAATGGCCTTGATGCATTCATGGGGAAGAGCCCTCAGGATCTAATCACTTCCTAAAGGCCCCACCTCCAAATGTCATCAACATGAATTTAGGGATTAAGTTTCTAATACATAAAATGTAGGAGACAAATTCAAACCATAGTATTTTCCATGTGGGATGAAAAGCATAACATTCCCTTATAGAAGATCATGAACATTTTGTGGTAGGGAGAAGGAGAAAGGTCATGTATTGAGATGTGAAAATGTTTTTGAAAAAATAATAAGTTATAGTATTTTTAAAGAAGAGAATGATTACTGTGAACTAGTATTTTCAGGAAAGACTTCTGAGAGCAGGACAAAAGTAACCTACATTATTGATATTTCTTGGGATCTGGGATTGGGTAAAAGCATTAAATGAAGATAATATTACGCAGATGTAGAAAAAAATGTTTTTCGGGTATGAGGTTTCGGAAGAAATAAATATTTTACTCAATCCAAAAAAATGATATATTGAGTCTTTTCTGTATTTCAGGTACTACACTGTATGGTAAGGCTACAGGAGTGAACTAACCTTAAATCTCTGTCCCTGGGGATTTTATTTGCCAGTGGGGAAAGCGACAAGCATTTGAATATTGCATAAGTGTTATGATAGGAGCAGATGCTCTGAAAAAATAAAAAAGAAACATAAGAGGGGCATTTGGTCTAGCCATAGTGTCATCATAAATCTTGGCAGAAATTATATCTAAAGAGAAGATTTGAGGGCAGCTGGGAATTACTGGGGTTGGGGAGTGAGGATTTTCCAGGCAAAGAGGAAACTTGTATAAAGGCCTAGTCTCAAAAAATTACGGATGTGTTCCTGAATTTGAAGAAGTTCACAATAACTGGAGCTTAGGAGTTTGTAACAAGTGGTGAGGAAAAAATGACTTTGAGCTTCCAGATCAAATCTCATTAAGATATGCAGGCCGTATTTTAATACCAAGATCAGATTTGCATTTTGGAAAACTTTGCCCTGAGGGAGGGTGAAATACCTGGAACGATGGTGGATGGGATGGAAGTCCAATTAAGAAGCCTTCTATGTGCCTGGGTTGCAGGATGGGAATGTTGGCAGGAGAAAGATAGCATAGTGGGGACACAGCCCAGTAAAGACAATGGAGATAGAGAAAATCTGTGGAACATCAGGACAGAGGGAGTGTACGCTCACGAATGGAAAAAAAGGAGTGGACTTTGACAGTTGATTTTTTGGCCTGGACTAATTGATTGATGTTTCCATTTTTAGTGAAAATGGACAACATAGAAAGAGGAGCATGTTTGGGTACAAAATTATAAAAATTTTAAACTATATTGTTTTGCAAATGTCTAAATCAGTCTGTACAATGGTATACATGTATACAGAGCAAAAGAACAATCTAGATTCATGATTTGCAAGTTGCGGTAACGTAGATGTTATCTGAAACCACAGAGGAAGGGGAGACGATGCCCCTGTTTGTGTTCTGCAGAAGATACACATGAAGGGGTAGTGAGAAATGAAACCTAGAGAGGTTAGCATCATATTATTTTTTGTGGAGCTTTAAATATCAGTGTATAAGGTTTAAAATAATCCTATAATTTTTGAAGAAAGTCCTGTGGTCTTTCCCTACCCTGCTCCAGGAAATTGGTATGAAGCACAGTACTGTGAAACTAAAACTCTGGTAGCCATGAATGTCTAAAGAAGGCATACGGAACTGAATACGAATGGTGGAAGAGGGGGCGGAACACAGGCAAGATGGATGTGAGCGTGTAAGAGATGTTTTCTGATCTGTTACATCATCCAGAAAGTTATTAGTTTTCCTGGGAAATTTTCTGGTCAAGAGCAGGCAAAATAAAATTAATTAAACCCCAGTGAGAATTAAGTGGGCAGGCTCCCTCCTCATTGAGCATTTTATTGATTCTCTAGATTGAGAATGTTATCAACAAATAAAGATTTTTGTGAGCTGTAAAATAGTCTGATCTTTCACAGAGCATTGACAAATTCCCAGAAGATCTCAAATTTCATGCTGTAACACCATTGTTTTAAAATTGAAACAGAATTGAACTATCATTCCATGCTGAAACCACTCCCACCCCAAGATAAAGTGTCATCATTCTCTTCCCATGAAGAAGATTCCTTTGTAATCCATGGAGGTCTGTCATGGAAAACCCACACAAGGTAGGATTTCTGTTTTTTAGGTTGTGTATTTATTTAGACCATCTATTTCCTGATCTCAATGTGGCTATAAAGCTGACATTACTGGAATTGGTAGGATGCCCGTGAGAATTACTGAGATGATTTTCTGCATATATTAGGTGATTCTTCTTTCACCATATTTAAACAGTCAAACATTTCTTGTTTTGACATAATGATTTATTTTTGGTGGATGAGCCTCTTCTCTATTAAAGAGAACACAGATTTCTAGTTTGGAAGGCACAGTTATATTAATTTCTGATCTAGGTTGCATGATTCCCTAGGGCAGTGAGTCATCTCTATGGGACCTTCTTGGTCCTAATATGAAAGTTTACAAAACAGGAATAGTGTGTTTTGTTTTAAGTCTCAGTACTTTCTTAATATCACTCTTACATCAGTTTTAATCTCCCAGGGTAGGCTCAATGAACCATAAAATCACATGTCCTTTAAGCTGAAAAGAGCATTTAGAGGTCACAATATCCAAATTCTCTTAAAAATTTGATATCTCTTGCGTATCATGTAAGATAGGTACTTACTCTTTTGAAATTTAGGAGTCAGCCTGTGTATGGATTTGGGAGTCAGACATATATTGATTCAACTTCCAATTAGGTTATTATCTGTAGGATACCTCCATGACTTCAGCTGCATTCCCTTGAAACAAAGCTGATAATTGTTACCTGTGAATATTTAGTAATTTATGCACCACACCTGATCTATGCTCCTTCTCCATGCTTCTTCCTCCCACCACACTATTTTCTGTCAGTATCAGATAAAACCACCACAGATCATTAAGTATAGCTAGCCCCAGCACTAGTGGTGAGTTTTACATTCTTGTAATTTTACATATTTCCAAAACTAAAAATCATAATTTTGCACAAGAATATGACAATTTCATTGCCACCCCCAGGGCGTGGCTGGGAACAGATTGTGAGCTGAGAGTCAAAATTGCCTCTAAAACAAACGATACTGTGGGGACCTGTCTGCCTCCACAAGACTCACTTAAGGCTGCGGCAGGGCGTCTTAATAAGTTAGAGCAAAGACTTGTTTACGGGAATACATTTCATCATCAGTGTGCACCATGGATTGCCATCGACCCTTGGAGAGAAGGGCTTGGGACATTTCCACCTGCTGAGTCATACAGTTGCTTCATCGTTACGGTAGCATTTCCTGGAGCTTCCACTGATTTCTAAATAATTCCTCCTAGAAAGCATAAAAAAGAGAAAACCTACAGAAGGATGAAATTTCTTCATCAAAGTGTCCTGGAGCTGAGCCAGTAGACACAATGAGTATACTCAATTGTCCCAAAGTCGCAGTGGCAGCTTCACTTTAGGGGAGGCTTGTGTGCTCCTGCATACAGTCTGTGAATCTATGCCTCCGTGGATCGATATTTTCTGAGCTTATGCATGAACTCACATAGGGAGAAAAACATCATGACATTTATGAAAGCTAATGCAATATACATGCGAAATTCCCACAAAAGGAAATTAAAATCTAATTTCAGAATTTGATATCCAATGGCTGTCTAAAAACACAAAAGGCACAACAAATTAAGCTGAAATAATCAACTGCTGCCTGAAATCATTGATTTGAATCACACAGAACACATAATTGTCTCAATTGAATAAAGTCGCAATCCAAAACAATCCAGTTTTAATAACGAGGCATTTTAAATGAGTCACAATTATAAAGGCCCAGCTGCGACTGTTTTCACCCTTAGATGAGAATATAATCTTCTGTCTCTAGCAAAAAGCAATTCTGTTTATCCTTTCCTGGTGCAAGAGAAATAAACAGGGATTTTAACAGGATCAATCTATAGTAACTTTTATGGATTGCAAAGCATCTTCATAAACATCATGATTTAATATCTGTAGCTATTAGTTTTTCCACGAACCTGAGAAG
Source organism: Piliocolobus tephrosceles (assembly GCF_002776525.5). Classification (NCBI taxonomy): domain Eukaryota; kingdom Metazoa; phylum Chordata; class Mammalia; order Primates; family Cercopithecidae; genus Piliocolobus; species Piliocolobus tephrosceles. Next base: position 4,693,473 of record NC_045448.1, on the reverse strand, counting down.
TACAATACCGGTACTAGACAAAATTGGAAATTTTATATCCAACATCCAACTTTGCTAGTATCTGAAAAGATAGAAAAGGTCTTGCTTAGAGCCAGGGCTGTTAATATGTGTACTGGAAGAGATCTCATTTTAGAGCATGGCTTCATGGAAATGGCAGTTTTTTTGTGTCCAGGCAAAACTGGGTGCAGACTCAGGCTCTATCAATTATTAATAGGTAGTTTAGGGCCTTGGATAGATTACCTAACCTCTATGAATTGGTTTGCAAAGCTGGAAAAAGGATGAAGATAACATCTGCAAAATAGCATCCCACATAGTGTTAATTACATGAAAGATAGGCAAAACTTTCTTATGTTTCTAAATTAACCTATAAACTCTTTTTTTCTCTGTATTACTAACACTTAGCAATGCCTGTAAGAGATCATGCTCATTACTTATTTTTTGAAACAAATTATACAAATGGAAAAACAAAGGTTATAGATATCATCCGTTGGTCCCCAAATCCCAGGAGACTAGAACTCAGTGTTCTAATACTGGGATTGCACCCTTGCCTGAATGACATATCCTGTGAGTCATTAAACCAGGGGCCTTAGGAAACGCGATGACAACCACTTTTCATTTGGAAAAGAGTAAGACAGAAGACAGACCTCTTTCATGCAAAATATAGATGGTGAATTCAAGGTGAGAAAAACTTGCCAGAATTTGCAGATATAGTTCCAGAGCATAGGTTTGAAGAACCATTTTTCAAAGACAGTAACTCTTCATAGACTTTAATCTTGATGGCAAATTTTGGGTGATAGCTGTGTCCCCACCCAAATCTCATTTTGAATTGTAGCTCCCATAATTGCCACCTGTTGTAGGAATGACCCAGTGGGAGGTAATTAAATCATGCTGGCTGGCCTTTCCAGTGCTTTTCTCATGATAGTGAGTAATTCTCACGAGATCTGATGTTTTTAAAAAGGGGAGTTTCCCTACACAAGCTCTTTTGCTGCCGCCATGTAAGATGTGACTTTGCTCCTTATTCGCCTTCCACCATGATTGTGAGGCCTCATCAGTCATGTGGAACTGTGAGTGAATTAAACCTCTTTCCTTTATAAATTACTCAGTCTTAGGTGTGTCTTTCTTAGAAGAGTAGGAACAGACTAATACAGATGATGTGTACAAGGGCAGCCCTGGTTAGGCAGAGGCCATCCTGACTTGGGGCCATGAATTTCAAGATGAGCCCTATAGCCCCACCATACAAGGGGTGCTATGAAATCCTACCTGTGCAGGAAAGATGATTTCATTTATGGATGGTAACCAGATAATGTTCTGCCAGCCACTGTGAGCCAGCTAGAAATTCTTACACTTAACGTATTGTTTTTTTTTTCCAAAGGAAAAAGCCAATTAATTCACAAGAGTAAGATGTGTATAAAATCTGTGTTTTTGGCCAGGTGCAGTGGCTCACGCCTGTAATCCCAGCACTTTGGGAGGCCAAGGTGGGCAGATCACGAGGTCAGGAGATCAAGACCATCCTGGCTAACACAGTGAAATCCCATCTCTACTAAAAATACAAAAAAATTAGCCAGGCGTGGTGGCAGGTGCCTGTAGTCCCAGCTACTCAGGAGGCTGAGGCAGGAGAATAGTGTGAACCCAGGAGGCAGAGCTTGCAGTGAGGCAAGATCGTGCCACTGCACTCCAGCCTGGGTGACAAAGCGAGATTCTGTCTCAAAAAAAAAAAAAAATGTGTTTTGTTGTTTTCTCTGCACTGTTTCTCATTCATATTTCAAATAATTTAATTATTAACTGCAAAAGCTCAGTGGCACTCACATTTGAATTTTCAGAAATAAAGAAGAAAGAAAGCAGTGTCAGGCAAAGATGAGAAACATTTTAGTTAGGATGAGCAGCCTTTGTTTAGGGGTGCTTAGAAAGAAGGCCCTGTGTGGAGAATCTTGATAGTGTAGATCAATAAATAAAGTATCAAAGCACGAAGCCCACTGGAAAGGTTTCCTTTTAGAGCCTTTATTTTATTCTTCCTCCTGGGTTACCCACAGTGTAAGTGGAAAAAGCCACAGAGGATTCTGAGTGTCAGAAGGTATAGGATCTGTGGTTTAAATTGTTACTAGAATTTCCTGAAAGCTAACCAGATATCCTCCTTTTTACTAGAACCCCTTGATCCACCTATTTAGTCAATTCTGCATTTAGGAAAAGTGTGAAGGTAAAGGAAGGGGGGCATATGATTCCCAAGCAAAGGTTCTCCCTTTGGTAGCTGACACTGGTGGAATTCCATTTTACCTTTGAGTGGAGAATTGGCCCCAATGCAATGCTGCTTTCTCCATTGAGAATTGCTCTCTGATAGAAAGCAGAAAATTCCGGAGAGGATATGGCAATGAACCATTCAATCCATGGGTTTTCTTCTCTAAAAAATGTTACAGAGTTACATCTGTGTTTGTACTTTCAGCATTCTGAGTTTGTGTTTGGGCCTTGGTGGTGAAACCATCGTATAAATTGTCACTTGGCTGAAAATACAACTGTGTGACCTGTCATATTAGGGACTGAGTGTTCATGTTCCCCGATGTCAGTGCGTTGAAACCCTAACCCCCGATTTGACGGTATTAGAAGGTGGGGACTTTGGGAGATCATCGATCTTGAGGGTGAAACTGATGGATGGGATGAGAGCTCTTATGAGCTGCTTTTTCTCCTCTCTCTCCTCTCGGCCGTGTGAGGGTGCATCCAGAAGGTTCCATGTATGAATCAGAAGGGGGCCAGGCCATCAATAGACTCCGGATGTGCCAGCACCTTGACCTTGGACTTCCAGCCTCCGGAACGGAGAGAAAATAGATGTTTGTTATCTAAGCCACCCAGCCTATGGTGTGCTGGTTATAGCAGCTCAGACAGACTGAGTCCTCTAATGAACACAGAATCTCTCTGCAAATGTGAAGACATGAACTTGGACACTGACTATTCTTGGGACTGGGATCCACAGCCCATAGCAGGGCAGTGTTCCGCAAGCTCAGCTGTTCAAGGGCTGTGCTTGTTCTCATTTTTGTCACCTCATAGCCCTTCTCTCTGCCTGCGTCCCTGGCATCTCTCGCTTTCCCACTCCGGTTGAGTGTGGTTGTACTCAGAACTACCCTGGATCCACTTCTTCCCTCCACCTGAGAAATCCAGCGCACCTTTGTAGGCAACAACTTCCCGCATGGAGAGCTCACCAGGAGCAACCCTTGCTAGGATGGGGGTCTCAGGCATCGGCTGAACATTTACAACAAACAGGCAAACCCAAACCGAAACCAAACATGAAACAAAAAGAAATAGTAACCTTTGGGTTCGTTATATTTATTACCTTCTTTACAAATACTATCAAATAACAGATTACTTTATCCTGCTATGTAAACATGAGTAATTGAAAAGGTTTCAGCCCTGGCAGTGGTGGTTTTCAAGTAATCATAACAGTTATACTCCAGCCAAGGTCAGATGTTTGTGGCCTTCCTCTTTTCATTTGCAAAATGAGTTCCTGTGACTTATAAAATTCTATGCCTGCCCTAAAATTCAATGATTCTCTTTTATATTGGTGGATAGTTTGTGGAGAGATATTTTTATATCTGCTGCCTCCAAATCAACTTGGGAGGAGGTGAAATACATAAAACCAATAGATACTTTCTACAAATAAGGTTTATTTCAAAGTTATTTATAAATTTACTCATTTATTTGGACTAAATAAAACCTCTTAATTTTTAAATTACCTATGCAATCAGGCTGTCTTTAAACTATTTACACATTGCATCTACCTCCTGATTTAACAATCTGATCCTCTACAATCGTTAACAGCACTCAATGCATTTGAAAAAATTGGGGATGTTTCTACAGGCTGGTGGAATGAAAATCTGTAGATCAAACTGACATCTCAAAGAGGCGTCCCAGTCTAGATCCCGCACTTCATACGTGTCTGAAACTCTGTTCTAGAAGGACCTAGAGATGATGAATGGGGAGCCTGGCACAGGTGACAAAGAGACTAAGGCCACCATCATCGCCATGGGCCCCTGCGTGTCCTGACATGTGGCAGGCATGCAGTAGACACCCCTGGAATGATCTGAGCTGTGACCCTCCTGGAATGTTAACACTTAGGAAAAGGACTGTTTTTCACAGTATACTGGATGCCTCGTCTCTCTCTTTCATATTCTGCTGCTGTCCACACACTCCCATCGTGTCATGAACACTGTTTTCTGTAGTTTGGGTGGAGTGATAGTGCAAGTATAATTTTTACATTACACAAAGATACTTTCATAGCTAGTAAATCACCAACTGCAAACATGATAAAATGTATTCTAAAACTGGCCATCGGAATGAGATTTTATAGGTTTTTCATCAGAGAATCATATTTCACCATTATATCAGAGCTATGAACCTGCTTTTCTAAACGGTTAAACTCAGAAGCGTTTTGCTTGTCATCACTGGAAAGCTTTTTCTCTCTTCTCTGGGGTCCACATCATCCCAGTGCAGTCTCTAGCCTGAGTATCCTGTGTCTAGCCACCCATCTCCACGTGGGAGTAACTAGAGTGGTTGTCACTGACAAAGCAAAGGTAGGTATTTTCACTCATATAGAAGCAGTCCCTTTCTGAATCAGTTAATTTGTTGAGGGCCTGCTTTGTGCCAACAGTGTGCAGGGTCCAGTGCTTACATTTTGTTATTTAGTTGAGTTAAATATGCATAAGGTTCCTTGAGCTGGGCACCCCATATCTTTTTTTCATAGTGAGGAAACTGAGGCTCAGGCAACTGATGTGACTTACCGAAGTTAGCACATCCTGGAAAAAGCTGACCCAGCACTCAAATGTTAGAGCATATTCCAGACCTCTTTCTTCCCTTTGCTTCTTTCATCTCCCAGAACAAAGGTGAAAGAATGCTTTCTGTCCATATATATTAGTCAGTTTCTGGTTAGGACACAGACTGTTTTTTTTTTTTTTTTTTTTTTTTTTTTTTTTTTTTTTT